>NC_068981.1:144384697-144390278 GCF_001194135.2 Octopus bimaculoides | reverse complement strand
ATATATATATGACGAGCTTCTTTCAGTTTCCGTCTGCCAAATCCACTCACAAGTCTTTGGTCGGACCGAGGCTATAGTAGGCGACACATGACCAAGGTGCCACGCAGTAGGAACAGATTATATATATATATATGGCGTGTTATTTGAATTTATAGAAAGGTATCCCATAAAACTCAACGAATTTATTAAAAATGGAGAAGTGGAGATTTGTAAATTTAAGAGAATTTTAATTCATGCATTTGATCGTTTCAAACAGCGTTATTAAAACTAGCAAATTCATGGTTGAATAGAAATAATTAAATTAATTTGATAAAATGAAATTAATTATACATCAATGTTCTCCTCAATGAAAGAAGTATAAATAAAAAAAAACTATTACAAAACTAAGTTTTAGTTTATACCTAATTAGACTCACATTCTTTATTATGATGCTGGTATTTCTCATAAGGATAATTATAAATATCCAAAATCATTCTCTGCTATTTCCTTTATCAAGTCCTTTATAATAATTATTTTGTTTATACTTCTTGCACTGAGGCGAACAATGATATATAATTAATTTAATTTAATCAAATTAATTTATATCTATTCAACCGTGAATTTGCATGTTTTAATATCGCTGTTTGAAATGCATGAATTAAAATTCTCTTAAATTTTAACATCTCATCTCCATTTTTAACAAATTTGTTGAGTTTTATGGGATACCTTTCCATAAATTCAAATGACACACCATATGCAAGTATTATTTTCATATTCGCTAAAATTTATGAATTTTCATGGGGGTTCTGCTCCCTTTAAGCTATCTCAAATTCAAACCAGACATACTGCATTATACCCGCCTTTATGCATAATGGAGAGCAGCCACCACGTAGCTAACTCCATCCACCAAAGTATCAAGGTAACTAAAGATTACACCACTAGGAACGCGAACAATAGACTCCCTATCCTTGATACTGAACTTTGGTTAGGGACTGTCAACAATAGAGTGCAGCTCCATCACTCCTATTGCATGACACCCATAGCTTCTAAATATGTTCACAAGAACTCAGCTTTGTCACACAGCATGACAATCAACATAAACACACAAACACATGAATATGCAGAATACATATATACATGCAAAAGTACACACATGCATACATATATGTATATATATATATATATATATATATATATATATATATATATATATATATATATAAATATATATATATATACATGCACACTGACGCACACACATGCACACAAACACAAGCAAAAAGAACACAGCTCTGATAACGGAGAGAGTCAACGACTATTGAAAAGGTTGTGATACGCAACGAAAATTTTAGAAAAAATAGGTAAGTAGGTAAGTAAACAGCTAAAGTCCATAAGATCCGAATCCGATCGATGAAATTATTTCAAGGGGAGTATATAAACCATAAAAGTCAGGAAGCAAGAAAGGTGAATATATATATTTATTTAACCACGTGATAACCTTAGGATTGCAGCTGTTTCGCAATCTTCTTCATGTAGTATTAATTTCAGTGTGGAAGGAAATATGCTTACATGTTTGCATTAATATGCATGCTCAGTATTATACAATACAACTATATATTTACAAATCAATGCAAAGAAAGAAAGCTAGCTCATCAGATCATCAGAAAAATCATGGTTACATCAACGATTCAACTCCAAATGACTTGAAAGAAACACCAAAGACACTAAAGACCTGGACTATATGTTATTCTTGCTGATTTTTGTTGTTGCTGTTGTTGTTGTTAGTTTCCGTTTCTTCATTTTCTGACTTCAACTCCTGCCGAGATCAATGAAACACTAATAGTAGTACTCACTGATTGTTCCCTCCCTCAAAATTCCTGGCTTTGTACCCATGTTAGAAACAAAGGTTGTTATTTTTATATATAGTGTATTTAAATATTTGTTATCCAATTCGTTCCGCCATTTTTTTTTTTTTAGAGTCTACAGTTAGCTTTCGGGTATATTTAACCGATAGTTCTAACAATGTGAGTAACCGCTTAGTTACTCCTTGATGGAGTTTATATTTTACTTCATGTAACGAACGAGTAAGAAACTGTTGCCAATCACGCAAAGCGATTGCATTTCCTAACTGAAACGGACTCAGCCTAATTTACATCACAAATGCGTTTTCTAAAGTCAGAACAGTGAAATCAAAGACTGTTTCCAGACTTGTCACACAGATTTGGGTCAACAACAGAGCAGCTTTAACTCAATAATACTCACCATCCGCATACAGAGATTAATCATTCTATCGAGCAATCAAGTAACGAAGTAGCATCTGCGCAGTAACCAAACCACGAAGATAAAGCAAATCCCATTATACCATGATTTTAATAAAAACAATTTGACTCATCCGTTGAAGGAATGACATTTTTCAGGGTCTTCGAGACTGGTGAGCTGAGTTACACTCACAAAGAAGTCCTGGACTTGATACTTGCAGACTCCACTAAAGACACCCAAGGGCCATGTGATGGTATAAAACTCGGTGAGAGTAATCCTTCGTCTAAAAAACTGCAAGATTTACTGCATGTTCTAGTTTTAAATACATTAAACTGCTTGATCATAGCTGACCTGGGGCTAAACAACAACGACATAAATCAAACGTACTTTCTCTTTGGCGCAGCCGTCTCAATGGTTTTATTTGCGTTTAATTACTTTTATCAGCTCAGCAACGTAAACTTTCTGCAAGATTAAACAAAATCGGTTGATAGAGATTTTCATAACAATTCGTTTAAAGCTGCTATCATTAATATCACGTGATATTTGCCTACAGCCAATAGAATTGACCTATTTCATAATTAAAAAAAAAGAACACATGCTGAACTACTGTGATGGGAAGTAAGACATTAATGTATACACATGTATTGGCAATTGGGAAACTACTTAAAACGGTTAACAAAGCTTTTCCACTTAGAAGGTTCAATTAGCAAATCAATGTAATAATAAAATACCGAATATATACACACAATATTGAATATATTAGTGTGCTTTGAAGGGTAAAAGAACGAAACTAGTTTTTCATCTTTCAGCACGCCATTATAGCGGCACACTTATCTATTTTCTGAATGGACTCATGCCAATGCAAATCTCAAGAAGTTTTGAATCCAATGTTTAACGCAATGAAAAAAAAATATGTTCGGTTTACTGCAAACATGAGATTAGGATTTCGATACCCTTCATGAAATATGCATAAAAGCCATTATTTCCAAATACCCAAAATGAAGTTAATGGAGTTTAGTGGTCTGAATACCGCACGTTGAGAATGGCTAAGATTGCATGATATAAATTGAAATGAATTGAGATGAAATAAAGGGGAAAAAAAGAAGGGATAATAAAGAGGAGGAAGGATTTAACGAAAGAGGGGAACAATGGAAAAGAGAAGAAGCTGAAATATAAGACTAAATGAGAAAAAAAGCAAGTAGAAATGTATAAAAACGCGTAAGAAGGTAGGGGAAATACAAATAAATAAATAAAAAAGGAGAACGCAAAAAGAAAGAAAGAAACAGTATGGAGGGAAATGAAAATAAAGAAAAGAACCGTAATAGAAAGAATGAAAGAAGGAAAGAAAAAGATATGAAAAAGAAATAAGGAAATACACGGGGAAAACAGAAATGAAGGAGAGAGGAATTATATAAGAGGAAAAGAGACAGAAAGAATGTTAGAATGAAAAGCAAGAACTAGAATGAGCGAGAGAATCCATAGTTCAACTAGTTATAAACTTGACCGAATAAATTGTCTATTATGGAATTCAGAAAAAAAGTATGTTTTTTTGTATATATACTCTAATCAAATTTGTCAACTCTGTTACTCTTCTCTAATATTCTTTGCTACTCTAGGCACAAAACCTGAAATTTTGGGGGAGGGGGCCAGTCGATTAGATCGACCCCAGTACGCAACAACTGGTACTTAATTTATCGACCCCGAAAGGATGAAAGGCAAAATCGACCTTGGCGGAATTCGAACTCAGAGCGAAACGACAAACGAAATACTCTTCTCAAATATTATATAAAAATATATATATGTGGGCTGTCATTTATTTTATTTTTCCTTTTATATATGCATACATACATCTGTGTGTGCACACATACGTATATAAATATACATACATTTATAATACATGTGTGCTTGTGTGTGTGTGTATGTGTACATACGTATATAAATATACATGCATACATTTGTAATACATGTTTGCACGCGCGTTCGTGTATATAGAGCATACATAGATTCTTGAATGTTAGTCACAAAGTTTGAAACTGCTAAATCTCGTACAATTCAAATTTTTCAAATCTTATGTTGACATATCACTAAAGAGTGATTTAATAAATGTACTTCTAGCTATACGTATGGCATAAATAAAAGTAAATGTAAAAACAAAAGTCACCAGTATATGTGTGTGTGTGTACATGATTAATTGACAAAAAAAGTGAACAGTCGCCAGTATATTTTAGTTAATCTGAATGAAATATTTATGCACTAAAGTACGCAATGGTGACGGAGTTAATCAATGCTATGACAATTGCTAATGTGAAAGAAGCAAAGAAAAAAGATTGAACTTCGTCTACAATATATAAAGAAAACATGGAATATTCAGCTATGCATATCCTCAAGGACATCTACATTATTTAACTCTTCAGACGTTTTTGGTAAAAGACAGCTTCTTTCCGCGTACCTGCGTGCTCACATACGCTCACACAGACACACACACGAGTGTATATATATATATATATATATATATATATATATATGCAAAACTGACTTGTTAATACAAATGCGGTGTGTGTTGCGTTCTATTACCTCATAAATGAAAAATGTATATGCAAACGACGTAACGTATACTTTATGTTAAAAACGAACGGGAGACAAACAGAAAGTCCATAATTTTTCATCAGTTATCGACCAATGGTACTCTTCAGTTTCGCAACTTTAACGTGCTTCCCAATTGGCGGTGCCCGCAAAAAAGTTTTCCTGCGTAGAATTAGGGACAAGAGCAAACAAAACGAAATAAAACAAGTAAAACGACAGAGAGTGTGATTTAGGACGCGAACAAACAATCGAACAAAATACAGCGTTGGGGTAAAGGAGACGAGAATAGTGGGTAACACTTCGAAAATGTTTTGAAGGATGGAGAACGGAGAGACAGAATTTGTGAATGGTCAGCTACGGGACCAGTCTAAGAAAGAAAGAAAAGAGGAAATGGCCGCTGGTCACGTGACAGCAGCAAGCAGAGGAGAAAGACTCTAGAGAGAAGGAGCGACGGAGAAAAGGAAGAGGAAGTAGATGAAAGGGAAGGAGAAAGGTAAGGAATACAAGAGGGAGAGACAGGGTGAGAGAAAGAAAAGGGGAAAGAATGAAAGCAAGAGAGAGAGAGAGAGAGTCACACGGGTGTATATATATATCACTATTCAATTTTTTTTCTCCGTGTTTTTCTCCTTGTCTCCGTATTCTTTCTGTTGAAGAGCGTAGCTCGAAACGTCAAAGACTTTCCGTATTCCCGAGCGTCATACTAATATATCCTTTTGTTATCTACACCACCTGTCCTCGTCTGTTGTTATTATTTGTATAT
>NC_068981.1:144377629-144379466 GCF_001194135.2 Octopus bimaculoides | reverse complement strand
ATATATATATATATATAGGGGTTGGACAAAATAATGGAAACACCTTAAAATTTCAAACAAATTTATTTTAATACGGGGCAAGACCGCTTTTGGCAGTAATTACAGCTTGAATTCTACATGCTATGGACTCGTACGAAGTTTGAATTGTTTCCGAAGGAATTTTTGTCCATTCTTGAACTAAATCAGTCTCCAGTTCTTGTAGTGGCGATAGTGGAGGATATCGACTCCTTAATTGTTTTTTCCTAAATGTACCATAAATGTTCAATACTATTGAGATCTGGGGACTGTGGGGGCCAGATAAGATATTCAACTTCACTAGAATGTTCCTCGTGCCAACTTCAGTATCACTCCTTATGATTAAGATGTCCAGGAAGGGTAGTTGTTTGTGACTGTATTCTATTTTGAACTGGATACTGTGGTTAATGCTGTTGATTAAGTTTTTAAATTTTGAGAGTTGTTCAAATACAACCCCACTAGTCAAGCAATGCAACCTCTCTAACTGCGGTACTTGCATCTTCCTCTTAGAGGGCTCAAAATACGAATTTAAGTCAGGTCAAACTTTTAGCATAAAAAAATCACTTCACCTGTGCTTCGAAGAATTTAATCTATGTTCTAAAATGTGGAGGGTGTGGTGGGGACTACATAGGTCAAACTAGCTTAATTTTGAGGGATAGACTTACGGTGCACAAGCAACAAATCCGGGACCCCACGACTAGGAAAATTCCCGTAAGCAACCACCTAGACCAATGCCCCATAGACCAAACCTTCCCTCTCTATCAATGCACTGGAAACACTTCAACCTAATTCTATTTAAATAAGGAAAGCATACTCATTAAAAAATATAAGCCACCGCTGAATATCCTTTAGAAAGAAGGAAAACAGTAAAGAGAAAACGGAAAAAACTCAATTTCTCCGCAAAAAAAAAAAACAACCAGGAACAACAAACAATTTTAAAAACTTTAGTAACAGTCTTCCAGCCAGGTTTCGAAACCGCAACTCCAAATCACCATACAAACACCAGTTGCTGGCGTCATCTACCTCTAGACCAATGAAATTTTACAAACACCAGTGGCCGATGTCGCCTAACTTCTAGACCAAATCAAAACCGAACTTCAGCAAATACAACGAAACGATCCTTTAATAGGATCAACCAACCGGAACGACTGATGATCGTTTCCCACAGGGAAGCCAACCAGACAGAACGACAAACTTGACCACCGGAAAAACTAGATGTCACCAGGACTTTAACGAATCAAAAATCAGATCCGCTCGCGGAAAAAATTGTAAATACACCTGATTCCAAAACATACCGCTACAAACGAAAGCTCCTACGGAAAGAGGATCAGAGAAACTGTAAACCAAATTCCCTTTTTTTGCTCTCTTCCTTTCTGCCTTGTTTTTTTTCATCTTAACCGAGTATGAGTGAGGCTTTGATGATATTCATTTCTTGTCGATCACGAATAACATTAATGAGCTTTGTACATTCAAACAAATTGATATACAGTTTTAATATTATTGACTGCTATGAACATGTAAACTTGTCAACAGCGAAACTTTTAAAGATGTTTTTTCTAATTCATAATTCTTTACTTTTACTATTGATAAACAAAAAATATTGTTGAAACTAGTTTGGTATATATGTAATTAAATGTATTTTAAACAAATTACAAGTTTCCCAAATTTAGGTGCATTTTCAACAACAAATTGGCCTATATTTTTCCTGCGTGGAAACACCCCACCTCTTTTGTTATATATATATATATATACATATACGGATATATGTGTGTGTGCATGTAAATTATATATATATTTATATAGTTAAATATATGCATATATA
>NC_068981.1:144371973-144376901 GCF_001194135.2 Octopus bimaculoides | reverse complement strand
AGAGAGAGAGAGAGAGAGAGAAAGAGTGTGTGTGTGTGTAGCAAACTCTTATTCAAACTTGCGCGTACTGTCTATTATATCTAAAACAGATGTTAGTTTCATTCGCACTTTTACACACGCATGCCACTACCTCTTTACATGTGTATATAAACACGCAGATATGTATATGTACACAAACTTATAAACCCGTATATGAGTGTGTTTTGTCTCTGCCTCATTACTTTTACACACACCCATATTCACACATTTTGCAAGTACTTAGTTACACCTACATATGCATATGCATGAATTCATACATATATACACACACATACATAGGTACATACAACCATATATACATACAAGCGTACTTACGTACATAGGTACTACTACGTGCGTGCGTACGTACATACGTACATACATACATGCATACATACATGCATACATACATACATACATGCATACATACATACATACATACATACATACATACATACATACATATGTTAAGATAATGTTGATATAAGATCAGTGAAAAAGAGAATACTTTCGCTGAACTATTGAGAAATCTGCAGTGACTCAATCCAGATTATAAGTTCAGGTTTATACCTGTAATTATGGGGACACTGAGATGTGTAACACACTGCTTAAATGCCAATGTTGAGAAATTAGGCTTCTCAAAACCAGAAAGGAGAAAGTTAATTGGAAGACTACAGATCCAAGCCATCGCTGGTATTGTAAAATCGATAAAACTTTCCAGAAGTTTATCATGTAAGTCTATATGAGCATGTCTAGATATGTAAATATATTGGAAGACATACGCAAAGCAAAATATACAAATCTGCACGTACACATACATACATACATACATACATATACACATACACACATACAAAAATACCCTTTTGTTGATGTTGAAATTCCAATGAAGGAGCCGTGGATCTAGGTTAGAAACCAGTTCTTTCTCTATTGGCAAGAAATCTTGAAATAAAACTGAATAATTACATACAGACAGGCACGCAGGCATACATACATACATACATACATACATCGTAGCACTCCGTCGGTTACGACAATGAGCGCTCCAGTTGATCTGATCTACGGAACAGTCTGCTCGTAAAATTAACGTGCAAGTGGCTGAGCATTCCACAGACATGTGTACCCTTAATGTAGTTCTCGATGAGATTCAGCGTGATACAGAGTGTGACAATGCTGTCCCTTTGAAATACAGGTATAACGGAAACAGGAAGAAAGAGTGAGAGAAAGCAGTGGTGAAAGAGTACAGCAGGGTTTGCCACCACCCCCTGCCGAGCTTTTGGTGTTTTCGCTCAATAAACACTCACAACGCCTGGTCTGGGAATCGAAACCGCGATCCTACCACCGTAAGTCTGCTCCTCTAACCACTGGGCCATTGCGCCTCCATAAACATTCATAAATACATATATCTAAGTATGCATATATTACATGCATGCATACATACATATGTGCATTGAGGTATCGCCTCAGAAAGAAATGGATTAATTCTGGAAAAAAGTGTTACTAGGTAGGACCCAGTTTATGGTAGCTAGAAGAAATCCGAAAAAAGTAATGATCCTATATTAAAACAAATGCATTTAACGTCAATGATAATATTATTGATAGACAAACGTTAGGATAGGAAGGCACCATGAAACATGATTGCCGACTAGTTTTACAAAATAAATAAGGAAAGAAAGAAAAATAAGGAAAAGTATACAACGCTTTTCATTGCTCGTATCTCATCGACCTTTAATACTTATTCCTCAGTAAAGATGTTTTATACCAAACTGGCTGGCATTGACAGAAATAAGTTTGAGGCCAGACAAATCCATTCATATGGCAAAGATCTCCATGCGAATTGTATGCGGGAATATAATGTATACAACCTGTTTCAATCTATTTTCTCAAGGTCAAGGAGATGACAGCTTGAGGAAACAAGTTTAAGAATGTACTGAGTAATTCTAAATAAAAGAAATAACAACTTCGTGATGTCTGAAGCAATTCTGTTGTAGTCTGGTTGAATTACGAGAATGCATTCAAGGCTTTTCTACTTGTTAGCGTTCAAGTGACTATAACCAAAACCGTTGATAACTCAGCTTCCTCCTGGGTTACTGCATTAAATCTAAATAGAGGAAAGAATTGTACTACACCAGTTGCATAAAACATCACAAGGTTATATTTCAAGGAAGCAGTGTCTTTGTGATGCTGTTTACAATTTCGGCGATCCTCATTATCCGTTTTCCTTGAGGAAGTCTTAACGCATGTCATTAGCTCGTAGAAAGAGAGAAACTTCAAATTCTCACGTTGACTGGCCTCAAAATATATGGCAAAAAAATACGAATTTTTGAAGAAAAATCTGAACTTAGTTACAGCAATTTGCAAGTGGTATATGAATGAAGTTCGTCTTGATTGATGTTTCAACTTGATTGTAACCAGGCGGAGAAACTCTACTCATGCAACCTCTCTTTCTTTGACCTGACTATTTTTTTCAGTACACTACACGGAATTCTACAACAGGTGCCAAAGAGTGGATGAAGATATTTCCTATGGTGTAAACTTGTAATAAAAACGCATAACCACAACTCATTACACTCTGCTGAAAATTATGTGCCTCTTAAAGTTTCTTCATACAACAAATCAATGGTCCACAGGGTGAATCATTAGCTTTCATGCTACCATTTAGGCTACTTGATAGCATACTAGATGGGATTCCTGTCATTGATTTTAAAACCCGAACACAAGTAATCGCTACTAGAAATTACTATATCATTAATGATAATGACAGCCTCTGCCTGAAAGTAAGCGAGGAAAGAAAACAACGATTGATTCACATTGCTTTTCAATGCCACATCCTATCTGATCGACGAAATTTAGGCATCAGTTGTCGAAGTGCACCCATTGTTCAAATTTGCACGCATAAAACAAATAATAAGATGAGATTTGAAAAGGTGATATTGAGAAAGCATTCTGATTATCAATGGTATGTATTGAGGGAAGTTTCACAATTCCATTGCAACAGACCATCACACGATGGGTATTTTTCCTTATCACTTGAAGTTCATTCATGGCTTTGTTGCCTGAACACTTTCATATGAAGTGTAAATAACAAGATTAGGCCATCTCGAAATAACAAACGTAATATTAGCTCTCTAACTTTGAAGAATAAGATTTATTTTTTTTCTAATTCAGAAACAAGAAATACTTGATGCACAGAAGGAATAGTTATGCAATAAAAAAAATAATAAAAGCACTCAGATGTGTCTCACAGCTTAAGCTGTAACTGCAATACAATTTACCTATGAGTCATGATGTAGTAACCAAATTATTATACAAGACAATCCGTAAAGAAAGGATTTGTGATGATAATAAAATAAGATGTTACAATGATGTCATGGGCATATTCGCCCATAATACGAAAGAACACTGGCAACATGTTTCTGTCAAAACCTCTGTAATATCCAAGCGAAACGGACAACCATAACTATTCGAAACCGAGAAAGAGTGAAAAAAGCAGCAATCAGTTGTTCCGCAAACGTTGACGCAAAGAAGAAACAAACATCTATGTCCAGCCAATAAGAAATTCACAGATACGACAATCTGCAATTATTGAGGAAACTGGATTATGTAACTCACTTCTTCAGCACTTATTGTAAGAAAATGGAACGGATAAGGCTAACTGAGAAACTATAATTACAGCCCATTAAAGCAACTGATACAAGTATGAGTTTAGGCAGTGGTATATATATATATATATATATATATATATATATATATATATATATATATATATATATATATATATATATATATATATATATGAGGAAAAGAATTTGAAAATACAGGAGCCTTTTAAAAGTATTTATTAACTTAACCGGTTTCACTTATTTAAAAAGATTTTCAAAAATAAAGTGTGAGGCATTGTGTATCCTCTGTGATGAGTCAAAAGATAGTTTATATAAAAACATTCAGAGGAGGTAATAAAACTTTTTACACTGATAAGAAGATAAAAATTAGTTTACATAAATATATCCAAATCAAGTAATAGAGTTTTCGACAAGAAGATAAAACGTGTCTGATTTGTCAATCAGTAGGTGCTAAAATGTTTAGTCTCACTTTGATCAGAAACCATAATTGTTTGCAGCAACTTAAATTGAAAAACGGTGAGTAGAGAAATAACAGACCATTTATAGTTTTCGGATCTGGTTGTAGGGCCTCCCATCAGGATGGAATTTAATACTTACTACTGTTTTATATACAAATGGTGGCTGAAAGTTGCCTTCTTTTAAAAAAAAACAATGTGGTTGGTTGATGACAGTCACGTGATCAAAAGATAGTTCTGTTTTTTGGGAAAAGGGTAGCTTAGAATTGCTTTCCCTCTAAAAACAGTGTGATTGGTTGATGGCAATCACATGATCAAAAGGTTCTAAGAAAGGCTTGTTTCGTGAGCTGGTTCTGTTATACTTCAGTAGTTTTGATTGGCATTTTGGGGTTTATATGTGTGTATTTGCGTGTAAGTATACGCGTGTGTGTATGTGTGATTTTATTCTGGTCTACGCGGCGTGTGCGTGCACATGGGTATGTGTGTATATTTGAGTGTGTCTGTATATGTGTGTCCAAGCGATGTATGCGTGTAAGTGTGTATGCGTGTGTATGTGTGCGTACGTATGTGTTATATCTGTCAGGGCGCTGTGTGTGTGTCCGCGCGCGCGTGTGTGTGTGTGTGCATGTGTTATTTCTTTACTACCCACAAGGGGCTACACACAAAGGGGACAAACAAGGACAGATAAACGGATTAAGTCGATTATATCGACCCCAGTTCGTAACTGGTACTTATTTAATCGACCCCGAAAGGATGAAAGGCAAAGTCGACCTCTGCGGAATTTGAACTCAGAACGTAGCGGCAGACGAAATACCGCTAAGCATTTCGCCCG
>NC_068981.1:144368836-144370005 GCF_001194135.2 Octopus bimaculoides | reverse complement strand
TATATATATATATATATATATATATATATATATATATATATATTCAGACACGTATATGTATACATATACATACACACACACATATATATGTATACATATGATTTAATTAAACTTACATACATCTCTAGGCATACTAATACACACTTGCATAAATACAAACACTAATTTACACACAGATATCTATACATGAACTAATACACACACACACATACATGGGCGCGCGCTCACACACGCACACACAAACACATGCATTTCTATTCTCTCAAAAATACACACAGATACAAATGTACTAAATATACCCAATACACGTACAGCATCAATTACATTAGTTTATGTTATGTATATAGAAAGATGGGTGGGTTACAACGTGATGTGGCTTGCTGTGATGTACTGCGTTAAGGGCATGATATAACGTAGTGTAATTTTATGTGCTATAGTATTATCTACATGTATAGGCGCATGTTTCTGCTGTTGTGTCCTTGTAGTTCAAGCACGAAATGGTTTTATATGACATTAATGCCAATGTAATGTTCAGTTGGACACATTATGTTATGCACGGTGTGTTGAAGTGACATCTTGCATAGTTTAGTTGTACTATTGTTCTTATATAACTGCTTAGCTCAAGGCGGTAAGCTAGAAGAATTGTTAGTACGTCAGGCAAAATGCTTTGCAGCATTTTTTCCGGATTGACGTTCTGAGTTCAAATTCCGCCAAGGTCGACCTTTCTTTTCATTCTTGCGGGTCGATAAAATAAGTACCAGTTGAGCACTTGGGTCGATGTAATTGGCTTATACCCCTCCCCTGAAATTGCTAGCCCTCAGCCAAAATTTGAAATCATTATTACTGCTTAGCTCCAGGTTGACACTGATGGACCAAACCCCGATCTAAAACGTTCTAGCCGTGACCATCCATCATCTTTGTATATTGTTTACGTCACCGTAACTCAGCAATCCGTATTCTCTTCAAAACGAGAATGATAGTCTGATCACCAATCTGTTGACGGCTGATAAGATGTGACTTCAAAGTCACTACCAACCTTTTACTTGTAAAATGTAGTGTGTACCTAACTAAAAAGTATTGAATGATAGGCGCAGGAGTGGCTGTGTGATAAGAAGCTTGTTTTTTTTTTTTTGTTTATAAAAAAAAAGGAGAGAAGAAAAAAGAAAAAA
>NC_068981.1:144366493-144368264 GCF_001194135.2 Octopus bimaculoides | reverse complement strand
CACCACCACCACCACCATCACTTGACAACCGATGTTGGCGTGTTTACGTTCCCGTAACATAGCGGTTCGGCAAAAAATACCGATAGAATAAGTACCAGGCTTACAAAGAATAAGTCCTGGGGTCGATTTTTCCGACTAAAGGCGGTGCTCCAGCATGGCCGCAGTCAAATGACTGAAACAGTCATTTGTAAGTAAAAGAGTAAAAGAATTTAAAAAATGATCTTTCAGTTTATTGTTAATGTTTATTTTGTTTTTTGTGGCTGTGCTATGTGGAACTGTGCTTAATGTGGTTATAAGATCTTGCACTTATGTCGCTTCGCATTGTGCTATGCGCGGTGTCGCTATGCCCGGTGTAGCATAACATTTTGCACTGTTATAAATTCGCGTGATGTGGCATTGTATTGGTATGTATAGGGTGCGTTATAAAACTTTTCGTAGTTGTAGCACTGCCTTGATGTACTACTGTATAGAAATGTTTAAGGTACGGTATAAAATTTTGTATTGTTGTAGCACTGCGTGATGTGACGCTGTGCATGATGGTATAAAATTTTGCACTGTTTTAACACTGCGTAACTAGCTTCTGTATAATGCTGTACATGATGTGGTATAAGAACTTTTACCGTTATGATGTTAGCATGAGATTCGGCAGAAGTTCATAAGAAGGTCAAGCTAAAGTAGACTTGTGAAGCTTTTCGCTCAATAGCTTTTGTCAAGAGTCGAATTACTTTGTTTCTCATAAAACATTTTGGGTAAAAAAGGTCATATGATGTGTTTGTAAATAAATAAAATATTGGAACTTTTGCTATTTTTAGTCAGAACTAATAGACAAAATTGTTCTATCATTTATTCGTTTATTCTAGGATTGGAGGACGAAACATTTATTCAGATAGAATATAAATAGAAATTTATTGAAGTTATGTGTATGAATGCATTTATTTACATGCAAAGGTGATGACATGAATAATTGGGGAAGTAGTTCACTTCGCAATCATTAAATCCTGGGTTTAATCTCACCTAACAGCATATTGAGCAAGTGTGTTAGACTATCGCTTCGAACAGATAGTCGACTCAAATCATATAAATAAAACTATGTAGGCGGCAAATGCGTGGACGTAAGCCTGTTCGAAAGAGTGCATCAATAGATCAACGACCTAGACTTGACATAAACAGTGTGACGTTAATTTTTGTCTGTGAATTAAGTGTGTATGTATCTGTGAAATACTCAGTCAGTTACATACTAATGCAAGAGCAAGTAACTCATTTAACTACAGCTAGTTGGGAAGGCAATGACCATGAAATTTTAGGCGGGAGGGCTTCAAAAGCTGATGTGTGGGAGAAAGGATGATATCCTCAATCGGTGACCTACACGAATGCATATAATAGATTGATGTTAGAGGGATAAAGTCAAGTATCTGCAATACTCATCGTCGAACCTGAGGCTACCTATTTAAATTTTTACACACACTTTCATGCACACAAACACTCGCCACACATACGCATGCGCAAACACTTGTCGCACGTAAATGTAACTGTAATAATTGTTACTTGCACCTCCATTAGAAATCGAATGATTAATTCAAAACCCGTAGTTTACATACGCATACATGCATGTGTGTGTATGTGTGAGTTATGTCCGTACGCATGTGGTGCTGAAGGTATAGATATGTTTGTGTAAATACGTGTACATACATGCATACATATGTGTGTGTGTTTGTTTGTGTGTGTGTGTGTGTGTGTGTGTGTGTGTGTGTGTGTGTGTGTGTGTGTGTGT
>NC_068981.1:144365306-144366302 GCF_001194135.2 Octopus bimaculoides | reverse complement strand
CTCTTCGTCGGAAACAGGAAAGTCCAAAGAGAAAGAAGGAAAAATCGCCAACAGTCCACTATGTATATATATATATATATAGTTGGAATTTATAAAAATCAAAACACGAAGACAGATGTGTAAACAACAAACAGATGTATTTGTTTAACGCTCGGGAAGGTGAGAAAGTCTTTTACGTTTCGAGCCTACGCTCTTCAACAGAACGGAACATGAGAAAATAAAGAGAGAGAATAAAAAAAGAAAGCTTTAGTAGCTAGCGGTCAATCATATATATAGAGAGAGAGGGTGAGAGAGAAGTAAAAAGAAGTATGTATATTAAGTTGGTAACTATGTTCCCGCGGTTTTTTTTAATTTAAATTTTAAAAAAGGTTTAATAAAAAATAACAACTAATTAATCAATAATGTATTCATCCTCGTTGTTTACAACTTCTTCTCAACATTCAAGAAGATTTTCAATACCTCGTTGGTGGAAATCTCCCGATTTCGACTCGAAAAATTGATCCAACCAAGCTCTCAATTCTGCATCAGTATTGAACGAAACTCCGCGCATAGCATTTGAAAGAGATCGAAAGAGGTGGAAATCCGTTGGTACCAAATCAGGAGAGTATGGCGGATGTGGCAGCAAATCCCATCCATGCGTTTGAATGGCTTCCTTGGTCATATTGGCGATATGAGGGCGGGCGTTGTCGTGCAGCAGAAGAACTCCATGCTGACGATTAGGTCGTTGATTTTTGCTGTTGTCACTTAAAGCATGCGGAACTCATGCTCCATACTTCTGAACCTTTCTCATCGGATGAAGATGTTTCTCTATAGCAGTGTGGGAGCATTCCATTTTCTCTGCTAGTTCTCTTGTCGTCTGACGAGAATTTTCGTGCAAAAGTTGGTTTAATCGCTCTTCATCGCACTCAACTGGACGGCCAGAACGAGGTGTGTCTTTGAGGTCAAAATTTCCATTTTTGAACTTGGCATACCAATCGCGAGTGGTTCTTTCAGCTA
>NC_068981.1:144358886-144364896 GCF_001194135.2 Octopus bimaculoides | reverse complement strand
CTATCTCCCCTTCCATCCTACTTCCCACTCTGCCTCTCCCAATGAACCGGTCCCTTGCACAACTTCCCACAGCCATACGCGTGCCACCATCCTCTCTAATCCCTCCAAAACACGCACATTTAAGCGTTGTCTCCCACTTCTCTGTTCTATCCTCTTTTCCTGCTGCTGCTCTTCCATTACCCCACTCTACCCTCCGTTTCGTTCTCTACCTCAACTGCCTTCTCCACAATTTTTTTTTTTATCGCACCAAGCATTCCTAATTATTCCTTTATCATTCCTCTATCCTGTCCTACTCAACTCCACAATACCCATCCTTTTCCCTACCCCGATAACACATACTACCCTCACCTCTGTCACCCTACTTTTTCGCCATCTCTACCACTTAGTGCCAACTCTTTTCAACTCTCCTCCCAGTCTGCCACCGTCTCCCTTTCTCCACCTCACACATCTTCCCTACTCCCCTTTATTCCTTTTCACTCTGTTGTAACTATTTCTCTTTGATTTTCTTCTCTCTGAAACTGAGCATTCTCTCTTCAGTAGGTGTCTCCGTTTCACATCTCGTCGCGTTGAGCTGCATACTCTTTCATAATGCTCCACCTGCACCAAACGGACGAGGCCGCTTCATTGATCTTGTGCCGCTCAGCTGATCAAACTATCAGCGTCTGCCACCGCACTCTAGACCAGTTCTATTTTCGTAGTCGACCCCAACAGCTCAACATGATCCGAGACGAAATCTAAGCCCTCCCTTGCATCAGGCTCCGGGAAAACTTCATTAATAAACTCACTGACAAGGGTGAAGCCGTGGTTGTGTGGCATGCAAATTTCTACGTGGCTGAAGCGCTCCGCCAACTTCAAGACGATCTTTTCTACCATCCTCTACCCTCCGATTTCACTCCTCATTATTAAGATTCGTAAGCCCAACAACCAGGCCATCCCTTTGTGTCTGAATTAATTTCCCAATATCTCGATCTCGTCCTCGCACTCCTAGTGGTTTCCGCTCCTCTTACATTCATGGCACCGATCACGCTCTTCGTCTCTTTAATTCTTCCTCTTTTCCTCCAGGATCTTTCCGACTAATGTTTACCCTCGACATCAAATTCATATACATTGCTATCCCTCATAATGAAGGCCTACTCGACTTCATACATTTCGTAGACCTTTGTCCCGATCCTTAGCCTCTGTATATGTGTGTGTTTGTGGAGGCGCAATGGTCTAGTGGTTAGGGCAGCGGACTCGCGGTCATAGGATCGCGGTTTCGATTCCCAGACCAGGCGTTGTGAGTGTTTATTGAGCGGAAACACCTAAAGCTCCACGAGGCTCTGGCAGGGGATGGTGGCGAACCCTGCTGTACTCTTTCGCCACAATTTGCTCTCATTCTTACTTCATGTTTCTGTTGTGCCTGTAATTCAAAGGGTCAGCCTTGTCACACTGTGTCACGCTGAATATGCCCGAGAACTACGTTAAAGGTACACGTGTCTGTGGAGTGCTCAGCCACTTGCACGTTAATTTCACGAGCAGGCTGTTCCGTTGATTGGATCAACTGAAACCCTCGACGTCGTAAGCGACGGAGTGCCAACAATGTGTGTGTTTATGTGTGTGTGTGTGTGTGTTTGTGTGTGTGTGTGTGTGTGTGCGCGTAAATATATTCATACACATACTCATTCATTATTTGTGGGTTAACAAGGCAACTTATGGTTTCATGTGAAGACGAGTAACAACACTTTCAGGTGGTATTCTTGAACAATTGTGAAGATCTTTTCACATGAAAACATTGGCTGTTTTCTTAACCCACAAAGAAAGAAAATGTATCCACCAATGCTGTGTTGAGCACTCATTCTCACTGTTCGATATTAGCGTACACATACTCATATATATATATATATATATATACATACATACATATACACACATGGTTATATAATTTTAAATTATATCAAATTGTATTATATTATATAAGGCGACGAGCTGGTAGAATCGTTAGCGCGCTGGACGAAATGCTTAGCAGTATATCGCTCGTTGCTACGTTCTGAGTTCTAACTCTGCCGGGGTCAACTTTGCCTATCATCTTTTCGGTGCCGATAAAATAAGTACCAGTTGAACTTTGGAGTCAATGTAATCGACTCATCCCTCTCCTCCAAAATTGCTGCCCTTGTGGCAAAATTTGAATCCATTATATCATATTATAATATATTCTGTTACATACATATTCTTTTCTACTCTAGGTACAAGGCCCTAAATTTTAGGGGGAGAGGGCCAGTCGATTATATCGACCCCAGTACACAGCTGGTACTTAATTTATCGACCCATTAAGGATGAAAGGCAAAGTCGACCTCGGCGGAATTTGAACTCAGAACGTAAAGACAGACGAAATACCGCTAAACATTTCACCCGGCGTGCTAACGTTTCTGCCAGCTCGCCACCTCGTATTATATACATATTGGGAAAGTGATGTGTTGTGAATAAATGAGATATAAAATCTATGAAAGTTTGTTTTGGGTGCAACACCAGGTGAAAGAATGTAGGCATATATGTATGACGTTGGGATTTTAAAGAATGCTAACACATAACTTAACGCGAATTAACTTTTACTAATACTAATAGACTTTTAATTTACCCAAAAAATTCTAGGAGAGAGATTTTGTCCCAAGTCCATCATAAAATTAAGAGAAAAGCAATAAAAATGAGAAGTTAATTAAATAATTTATGTTGTAGCTAATTATATATTTTCTTGTTAAATAAGACAAATGATTATTAATTATTTCTGCAAATGAAACACTCTTTGGGAATGTGTGAAAAAAATATCCCGAAATAGCTTGTAGTAGCAGCACGAAAAAAGTATTTAGTGAACAGCATATGTCAGCATTTAAATGATGTATTGTAATTCAATAAACACTTTGTCCACAAAAAGAATTCTTGAAAATATTGCTTTTACTCATACAAATATTTGCATATGTGTGTGTGTGTGTGTGTATCTTTGTATATGTGTGTATATATTTAAGAATATGTATGCGTACCTGTGTGAGCATTTGTGTGCAACTTTTTCTTGATTGTTTTGTTTTATATGCATTTTGACTTCCGGTATTTTGTGCGCATGCCAAATACTAACCAAGTTAATAAATTTTTAAATAAACAAATAAATTACACTAAAGTTGTGCTACTCAGAATAAATGCCGACAGTCATATTGCCATCATCTTGTGGCCAAATATATTTATAAGTAATGGTTAATGACAATATTAAAAAAAGTTTTCGCAACTTATACTCCGACTAGCCTCGTATTTTCCTTCGGGTTAATGTCTCACAATTTATCGTTTTGTTTGAATGAATTGCTGTAATTCTTAAAGTTATTACTGGCACTATTATTCTTTTAGTATATTTCTTAATGCATTTTTAACTATTTCAATTATTTCAGTTTTCTTTTTTACAGTCATGTCAACTTTCAGTCCAATAAACTGCTTTAGTTTTAAAACGATTAAAAAAAAAAATGCAGTTAGATTTTTGAAAATTTTTCAGCTAAAACAACTGCCGGCGTTTATAATGTCAACAATTAAACAGTGGGCATTTTTATCTTGTCAGTATTTAACCGTAAGCACTCAAACTTTCAACGATGACAACGGCTGCCTTCTGAAGAATGATTGATAATAAAGCACATGGAATATTAGAGAAATATATCTTATACTGGAGGCGCAATGGCCAAGTGGTTAGGGCAGCGGACTTGCGGTCGGAGAATCGCGGTTTCAATTCCCAGACCGGGCGTTGTCTGTGTTTATTGAGCGAAAACACCTAAAGCTCTACGAGGCTCCGGCAGGGGGTGGTGGCAACCCCTGTTGTACTCTTTCACCCCAACTTTCTCTCACTCTTTCTTCCTGTTTCTTGAGTAACACTGCGATGGACTGGCGTCCCGTCCAGTTGGGGGGAACACATACGCCATGGAAACCGGGAAACCGGGCCCATGAGCCTGGCTAGGCTTTAAAAGGGCGCATAAATAAAAATATCTTATACTTCCAAATACATTGCCTTTACTTTGCATTAGGACAAAACCTCAAAGATAAAAGGAATCGAAATGCAACATGAGAATTTTAATATTTCCCGCGATTATATTTATACTACAAATAAGGTGATATGGTTTCGATTAGGAATCGGAATGAGTTTCTTTTTGGTTGGCAGCTTCTAGTTTTACTTTCTAGTTTTCCAGATATGATTGTATTTGCAAGTTACCCAATCATTCTACGGTTTCAATGAATATCCTTTTCTTCTCAACATGAACGTGTTAACTGTAGTTCCTGATTTAAACTCAATAACAACAATTTTAAGGGGAGATATTGCTGATAGCTTTAACATCAGTAACTTGACTGGTACTTTATTTTCTCGACGCCGAGAAAATGAAGGTAAAATGACCATAGCGGGATTTGAATTCAGAAGTAAAGAAATGGAGCAAATACTGTAAGACAACTTTTCTGACGTTTAACAAAACTACTACTGCTCAAGTCCTTCCGTGTATTGCTCAAAATGTTGCAGAAATACTTCATTTCAAATACTTACAATTTCATCTCCATTCTTCTTTTAGTCAATGTGTCATTCGTTATAGAGTTGTTCCTCCAGATTTTATTCATCATTATTGATTCTGTAATTTGCCTCATTGTTTCAGTTTCACATGTTTCTTTTCGTTGATTATTCAACCTATGTAAGTAAATTTGTCCTGATTCCGGCTAAATACCATTGATTTGGACTGCCAGCTTGTTGTTGGCACTCCGTCGCTTACGACGTCGTAGGTTCCAGTTGATCCGATCAACGGAGCAGCCTGCTCGTGAAATTAACGTGCAAGTGGCTGAGCACTCCACAGACACGTGTACCCTTAACGTAGTTCTCGGGGATATTCAGCGTGACACAGTGTGACAAGGCTGACCCTTTGAAATACAGGCACAACAGAAACAGGAAGTAAGAGTGAGAGAAAGTTGTGGTGAAAGAGTACAGCAGGGTTCGCCACCATCCCCTGCAAGAGCCTCGAGGAACTTTAGGTGTTTTCGCTCAATAAACACTCAACGCCCGGTCTGGAAATCGAAACCGCGATCCTATGACCGCGAGTCCGCTGCCCTAAATACTGAGCCATTGCGCCTCCACGGACTGCCAGCATGTATGTGTTATTGTTTGTTTATTTTGCGTCTTTTTGTACTGTCATCATGAATTGGCTTTGTCACGTACCATATTTCCATATAATACTTATTAGAATTTCTCTTTTTAATAAAAACAATATTTTTTTTAATTATAGGCACAAGACCTGAACGTAAATGAAAAAATGCGATTTTTCTCCTTTTACTCTTTCTACTATAAGCAAGAGGCCTGAAATTTTGAGGTTGGGGAAAGTCAATTATATTAATTCCAGTGTTCAAATGGTATTTACTTTATCGATTCGAAAAGGATGAAAGTCGACCTCAGGGGAATTTAAACTCAGAACGTAAACAACCGAAAGAAATACCGCAATGCATTTTGTACGACGCATTAACGAATCTGTCAGTTTACCGCCTTTTACTACTACTACTACTACTACTACTAATAATAATAATAATAATAATAATATTTATAATAATCCTTTCTACTATAGGCACAAGGCTTGAAATTTGGTAGAAGGGGACTAGTCGATTACATCGACCCCAGTGTTTCGCAAGTACCTCACTTATCAACCCGAAAGGATGAAAGGTAAAGTCGACATCGGCAGGATTTGAACTCAGAATATAAGGAGGGACGAAATGCCGTTAAGCATTCTGCCCGACGTGCTAATGATTCTGTTAGCTCGCCGCCTAAATAATAACAACAACAATAATAATAATAATAATAATAATAATAATAATTATTATTATTATTATTATTATTATTATTATTATTATTATTATTATTATTATTATTATTATCCTTTCTACTATAGGCGCAAGGTCTGAAATTTGGGGGAGGGGGCTAGACGATTAGATCGACCGCAGTACTTAACTGGTACTTATTTTATCGACCCCCGACAGG
>NC_068981.1:144351964-144357820 GCF_001194135.2 Octopus bimaculoides | reverse complement strand
CAATACAGTAAACATAAGAGCACCACAGCAAACCACAGCACATACCCAAGGCGCACAGAGCTGCGCTCGGTAGTGAAGTGAAAGCACGTTATAAAAATAAAACTACTGAACAATAATAATAATAATAATAATAATAATAATAATAATAATAATAATAATAATAACAATAATAGTAATTTTAGCATTAAAGAAAGCAAAGGCAGGGTATCAATTCAGAAATAGTAAAGGAAAAATTAACCATTTTCTCTACATGGATGATCTGAAGCTTTTCAATAAAAATAAAAGAGAGATAGATTCCTTAATACAAACTGTAAGACTGTTCAGAAAAGATGTAGGCATGAAATTTGGCATAGATAAATGTACAATATTAGTTATGAAAAAGGGACAGGTAGTCAACAACGAAGGCATCCAATTACCAGGTGGCCAGGCATTTAAATCACTGAAAGAAGGAGAAAGTTATAAGTATCTAGGTGTATTAAAATTTGACAGGGTACTAACTATAGAAATGAAAACGAAAATTGAGGAGGAGTATATCAGAAGGGTGAGAAAGCTAATGAAGTCAAAGCTAAATGGTCCGAATCTAGTGAAGGCTGTAAATATGTGGGCAGTATTTTTACTTAGATACTTTGCAGCTTTTGTAGATTGGACAAAATCTGAATTAGCAAATCTAGACAGAAGAACTAGGAAGGAATTAAATATGAATGGAGGACTTCACCCAATAGGATGAGTAGCAAGATTATACTTATTAAGAAAGGAAGGTGGAAGAGGGTTAATATCAGTCGACTACTGCGTGGAGTGAACTAGAGCAGATATAGCCTCCTATGTAGGTAATAGTGAAGAAAGTGTATTAAGAGCTGCTAAAGTAGCAGCAGGGCATAGGTAAAACAAAATGTTAAACGAATTTAAAAACCAGAAAAAAAGAGGGGTTATCTGATAGGCAAGAGAAGGCTTTGTATGGTATATTGCCAAAGATATAGTAGTGATATAGTATGGTAGATTACCAAAGATATAGTAGTAGTAGTAGTAGTAGTAGTAGTAGTAGTAGTAGTAGTAGTAGTAGTAGTAGTAGTAGTAGTAGTAGTGAGACATGGTTATGGTTGCAGAAAGGAAGGCTGAAAAGGAAGACAGAATGTTTGTTAGTAGCAGCACAAGATCAGCCATGGAGGTCTAATTGGATAAAAGCTAAGATATATTAAAAACCAGGTTGATTCTCAATGTAGGTTCTGTAAATCAAAAGCGGGGTGTTACTTATATAGTAAATGACTGTAGCATGTTGGCACAGAAAGAATACAAAAGAAAGCATGACAACTTAGGGAGAAAATCTACTGGGAGTTATGTAGAAAGCTGGGATTTGACCATACAGATAAATGGTATGAATATAAACCTAGTAAAGTACTAGAAAGTAAGAAACATAAGATGTGGGATTTTAACCTTCAGACAGACTGAGTAATAGAAGCTAGAAGGCTTGATTTAGTAGTAGTAGACAAAGAGAATAGAAAGTGCCAGATAATTGACTTTCCAGTCCCAAATGATGAGAAAGTTAATATGAGAAGTATAGAGAAAATACCAGGACCTAGCCATTGAGTTACAGAGACTATGGAAAGTGCGGGTAAAATATATCCCTGTAGTTATAGGTGCATTAGGAAAACAGTGTTATTAGGGAAAGCTAGGATACTTAGGAGAGTTCTTGGTATCTAAAGTTACTTGCTGTTTCCCGATGTTAGGAAATTTTCTTTTCTAACAGTTTAATTTGCTGTGCGTATGTGAAATAATAATAATAATAATAATAATAATAATAATAATAATAATAATAATAATAATGATGATGATGATAATGACGATGATGATGATGATGATGATGATGATTAGTTATGATTTCCTTTTCGTATTAGTTCCTTTTGAATAGTGATTTCCCATTACACCATTGAAGTATTCGATATTTATAGACCATATATGAGACACGATTATGGAAAATAATATTGTTATAATGAGAAATCGAGATCAGTCAGTGTATTGTCAGTAGTCCATAAATTTGGTTTGCAATAACTAGGTTAGATTCTATAATGTTAGGCGTAGATGTCATGTGATTAAGAAGTTTGTTTCGTATATTTGTGGTTTTGGGTTCAGTTTCACTGCGTAGAAGGCCTGAGCAGACAAAAGCTAAGTGAGGGATTTTAGTATACAGAAAACTATGGGCAACTCAGTCGTGTGTGTGTGTGTGTGTGTGTGTGTGCGTGCATAAGTGTAGGCGTGTACATGTTTGTGTTTGTCTCACACTACTTGACAACATGTTTTGTTTGCATCCCCGGAATTAAGCGGTCCTGCAAAAAGTACCAGACTCAAAATAACTACTAGGGTGGTGGTGGTAGTGGTAGTGGTGGTGGTGGGGCATTTAATCGTCTAACGCTTTCAAAGCGTTACACAAGCCCAAGCTACAGAACAGTGACTTGAAAGTATGATTTTAAAAACTCCTACAAAATACCTATCAGTTGCACCATAATCTTCATAATTTTTACACATTCGGTCGTAGGGTGATGAACATTTAATAAAGTGACTTGAGAAAAACTTCAATTAAACAAAATTAACAATGCAGTTAATTGGGAAAAGCCTCCAGCAAGGCATGCTTAATATCTAAAAACAACAACAAAAAGAGACAACTCAGATAACATTAGTCAATCGAATTTTTTGTAAAATGAAAATGAAATACATGAGGGTGTCACCTGTTTTCAAAACGAACTTATTGGTGGAAAGAAAGATCATGTTTCAGTCCTTTCAGTTCGTCTCAAAGAGTATAATCTTTTTACTTGTTAATATAGCGGTATGATCAGCATATATAGGAACAGAGGACGAGTAGTGATGCTTTCTGTTAATATCGACAGTATGGCTGGAGGGAAAATAAGGTGAAACTTGCTGGACACTGACTACTAATACGATAAGATATATATAATTTAGTGAGTTAAAACCTTCTATTGGCTGAGATTATCCAATCAATTAGTAGTCAAAATTTCCTTCTATAAATGCTTAAAATCTAAAACAAGCAACCAATATTTTAGGTTTTATGCACCCATAAAAGCAGCTTTTATATACTAATTACATTGACGAGCTCGTTCATTGATGTTTTTCTATTCACTTTATTATAGAAGATAATGAAGTAGAGTATGATAGAAACGGTAGACTTGGGAGAAAACTTAAAACTTTGTGCTGTTATCTAGTTGCGGTCTTTTATTATCAGAATTCAAATTTTGCTGGAGTAGACATTGTTTTTCTTTCCTATGACGTCAATTATATAAACAAGTTTATATTTGGTACCATTGATGTAAGTAAATTAAAACCACTTTCTTCTTCAGCTTTCTGTTTATTCAAAAATACATAACGAATATGAAAAGATACTAGAATCAATATAATTAGGCTGATGCGAGTTAAAGTTAAAACCTGGAGAAATGTTTTTACTGATATGTCAGTAGAAAGTAGCCTAATGAAATGTATGGTAGAGAGAGAGAGAGAGAGAGAGAAAGAAAGAAAGAAAGAAAGAAAGAAAGAAAGAAAGAAAGAGAAAGAGAAGACAAAGAAGGAAATTTTGTAATGTTAAAAAAAATGATATCTCGCAGTGAATTATTATTATTATTATTATTATTATTATTGTGTTCTTTCAATTTTGTTTCCATTTCATGCCGAGTGTCTTCCCAAAACCTAGGGCAAAGAAACTCACTGTGTATATATTGGTAGGCCATCAAAATAAACACACCAGATTGTTCATTTACAAAGTCATGTGATAGAAAAAGAAGGGAAAGAAAAGCAGAAAAAGGAAAGAAAGAAAAAATAAAGAAGAAAATGAAGAAAATAAAGGGTCAAAATGAAAGAAAATTCACAGCGGCAATGCCCCTTTCAATACGTGTGACGTACCAGTTAAGACAATCTTTTGCATTTCTACATGAATGTTAAGCCAGGGATTATCCGCAAATAATTTTCAGTTCTTTTTTTGATCATTTCAAGTGCTCCTACAATCGCTAGTATTGTAACTGTCTTAAGATGCCACATTTTTTCGGTTTCAATCAACAAATTTTATTATTATCATTATTATTATTATTATTATTATTATTATTATTATTATTATTATTATTATTATTATTATTATTATTATTATTTTGTAGTTCAAATCGTCACCAATAAAAGGAAATTTAAAAACCACATCTTGATAAAAATAAATATTAACATTAGATGTTGTCAAGAGATTTATTTGTACAAAATAAACTTTGATAATTGCTTTCTTTTCGTACAGGTTACATACTCCTAATTAATTTATAAGTAGCTTTCTTTTTATCGTATAGGTGTCCAGCGATTCACTCTTATTCAAAGATTCCTAATGATGCCAGTGTTAAACAAGATCTGTAGCCTATGGAGGTTGTTAATACACAGTAAGATACACAAGCTCTTCTCAATATGTCTTCAGCCATCCTCATATTTTTCATCATCTTCCTCGTTATCCATTCTTTAGTGTCACTCAAATACCCAGTTCTTACCTTGCTATACCACATTTACTCTGAAGGAAGAATATTGTTTATACACGATCATATTCGCCTGAGGTAGGGTGTCATGGCGGGTATATGATGGTCAAACCAATTCATATGCCCATGTAATAACTCGTTATTGTTAATAGTGTGCTATTTCATCAGACACAAAAATACTATATCTGTGTGGTGAAAATTTTGAAGTCATAGTAAGCCTACCTATCTCAAGTGTGTTTGTTCAAAATTGATATAGCATTATTCTGAAATTGAAACTGACTATTTGCCTTGATTTTGCCTCGAGCTCAGATCCCCGACAAAACGTTTGTTGTTGTTGTTGATGATGATGATGATGATGATGATGTTGAAATGTTGTTTCTACTACTGTTGCTGTCGTTGTTTAGTTATGGTCTGACGTAAATAATAAGAAGCAATACACAGATCAACAGTATTTCAGCTAACCTTGTCAACTTTTTCAAAGTCAATCCAGGACGATAACGTCCAGTTTGACTTTAATAGAAAGCCAGCTGCTATTTCTAGCACTACCTTTGCTGAATATATTTTTTTCATTTGTGGATTAACAGTGGTACCAATGCTTTCATGCAGAGATTTCCTGTCTATCAAGCGCTGCACTTAATAATATTGGTTATTTCGTCCATGGATGAGATTACATGAGACTACAGAGAGCTGAGAGATTTGAAAGTTATATAAAAAGGACCGCAAGAACTTACACTGGAATGACTGGAACTACTTTCCAGGAAAGATACACGGGTCACTTACCTTCGTTTAGAGATAAGAATAAAATACACGACACAAGCTTGTCAAATACTGTAGGGAACATCAAAGATAGAAACATAGACAACCCCCAAATAAACAGGAATACCATAACTAAGGATAGCAAATATAAGGGATGAGGCAACAGATGCAACATCTGTATTAGAGAGAAATTAAGCGTCATGACTAGAATATTGAAGACTTTGAACACTAGGGAAGAACTCTTCTCCTCATACATAGACAAAAACAATTTAAAATATGGAGTTTCACGCTCGTCCATCTTACTAAATATCCAGCCAGAATAATGTTACGATATAATGTTAATATTTAGTCTTAGTGGCACTCCGTCGCTTACTACGTCGAGGGTTCCAGTTGATCCGATCAACGGAACAGCCTGCTCGTGAAATTAACGTGCAAGTGGCTGAGCACTCCACAGACACGTGTAGCCTTAACGTAGTTCTCGGGGATATTCAGCGTGACACAGTGTGACGAGGCTGACCCTTTGAATTACAGGCACAACAGAAACAGGAAGAGTGAGAGAAAGTTGTTGTGGTGAAAGAGTATAGCAGGGTTCGCC
>NC_068981.1:144351001-144351954 GCF_001194135.2 Octopus bimaculoides | reverse complement strand
GCACTCCACAGACACGTGTAGCCTTAACGTAGTTCTCGGGGATATTCAGCGTGACACAGTGTGACGAGGCTGACCCTTTGAATTACAGGCACAACAGGAAGAGTGAGAGAAAGTTGTTGTGGTGAAAGAGTATAGCAGGGTTCACCATCATCCCCTACCGGAGCCTCGTGGAGCTCTAGGTGTTTTCGCTCAATAAACACTCACAACACTCGGTGTGGGAATCGAAACCGCGATCCTATGACCGCGAGTCCGCTGCCCTAACCACTAGGCCATTGTGCCTCCACAACGTTAATATTTATTATACGCATAATAAACATATAACTCCAGGAATTCAAGCTGGAATTCTAACCTGTACTGATAAGTATAACGCATACATAAAACGATATAAACCATCACACTATTTGTAAAATGTATTTTATGAACCTACAGTTTCAGGGACTAACATATGTCCAAAACCTGTGGAAGTCTTATAGATGTTAAAATACACAAACATGTACAATCATAAAATGCAGGCCTCTGTCATATATATATATATATATATACATAAGTGTATATTTGCAAATTTATGTATGTGCATGAGTAAATGTTCTCGTATAATGCAATTAATTTTAATAGAATTCATATACAAAAACAAAAACAACGCCATCTCAAGGGAAATAATAAAAGAAGTCCTTAAATAAGTTTCTTTCCTTTTATTTGTGCTATAAGTTTGTAGTCCACAAGTCATAAAATAGCACAATCTAAACGAGAAATTGAACGATTATACTTTTATATTGTCAGCCAATATATTCCTTATTTTGGTATATAACCGGAAGTAAAATATCGGTAAGCTTATGACTCGGTTTATGCCATAATCAGGAATATACTACTGAACAGCATGCGTCTGAGTGTGTGTGTGTATGTGTGTCCGTGTATGTGCGCGTGTGTGTGAGAGCGAGTATGTGTGTTTGTGT
>NC_068981.1:144350220-144350991 GCF_001194135.2 Octopus bimaculoides | reverse complement strand
TGTGTGTGTGTGTGTGTGTGTGTGTGTGTGTGTGTGTGTGTGATAGTCTATTAAGTAATGAGAGGTTGTGGTAGTGGAGGATGAGATTAGCGATTCTCTTGAACATAATTTACACATAGCAATGTTTGCATTGTACGGAGGGAGCCTCACTTACGATGGACCATGTTAGGGTATAAGGAACATTTTGAGATTTGAGGTTATGCATATAAGTTACTAAGGAGGTAGATAATTTAGAGTTTGGATTGGAGAAAGAGTTCATGTGTGCACGGTAGCGGCGCTTGAAATTAACAGCACCGCCAATATAGACCCTTGCTTGGTGGGAGCATGCTATTATAACACGGCACTTGTAGACTACATTCTTACGCAGATACAAACCTCCTTATAGCCTTTCTCTACCTTGGGGAATAATCCCCTGTAAAGACATTAGGGGTCTTAGTTTGAATCTTTTGAACACTACGAAGTGTCTTCTATTCGAAGAATCTTTAGATCTTATCTGTGGATTATATATATATTCTTTTATTCTTTTACTTGTTTCACTCATTCGGCTGCGGCCATGCATGAGCACAGCCTTGAAGGGTTTTAGTCGAGGACTTATTTTTTAAGCTTAGTACTTATTCTATCGGATCTTTTACCGAACCGCTAAGTTACAGGGACGTAAACACGCCAACATCGGTTGTCGAGCGGTGATGGGGGACAAGCACAGGCACAAAGACGCGCGCGCGCACATACACACGCACGCACACACACACACACACACACACACACACACAC
>NC_068981.1:144331820-144350143 GCF_001194135.2 Octopus bimaculoides | reverse complement strand
ATATATATATATATATATACAATGAGCTTCTTTCAGCTTCCGTCTACCAAATCCACTCACAAGGTTTTGGTCGGCCCTAAGCTATAATAGAAGACACTTGCCCAAGGTGCCACGCGGTGGGACTGAACCCGGAATCGTTTGGTTGAGAAGCATGCTTCTTACCACACATTCACGACTGCGCCATTGTCTTATATTATATCATACTGTGTGCGCTTGTGTGTGTACATATAAAATCTTCACATAGTGCTGTAAATAATGAACAAATACCAAATTCTTGCAAATGCTGAAGACGAATTAACAAAATTTTCGTACATGAGTTAGTTAAGGTGGTTTATATAAGGATATGGAAATGGAAAAGTTGTAGTAATGACGTGAAGAAGAAAGATGTTTGCATTGAACCGGCTTCAAACAGGTGTAACTATTTACTTCTTGTCAGCATATAAGGGCAAACAGACTGATGCAATATGTTGTAGATGTTGAGGAGGAAAAACAGCTTGAAACCAATTTATTGTAACGCGTGTCAATCTTTGCTACTCAAGCAGGAGGTGTTTATTTATCTGTGCAGTCAAAGATGATTGCGTTTGAAGCAATTGAACTGTTTTTGATACGCATGAGCACCCTTTTAATATAAGTCGTATTTGAAATTCGAGTGGGTGTGGTCAATAACTGATTGTGGATAAACTGGGTTATTGATAATTGTTTGGTGCCTTTCAAGTAGAAATAGTGAAGTAAACAAGAATCTTCATTAGGTAAACTATTGGTTTTACTAATGTTTCAAGATGTAGTTTGATTCTTGTGTATTTCACAAGAGGCGTTTTAGTGACTTTATTTAATTAGTAAGTATTGATGAAAGATTTGATTTGATTATTCCGACTATTAATTTGCTGTCATTCAATGCAAAACAAAGTACTCTAATCTGTAAAAAAAAAAAAAAAACTGTGGCAGAATCTATTTTCTATTTCATTTAGTTACAACGCTTTCTTTGTTATTTATATTGTATATTGTTTTGCCTTTGTGACTTCCCTGTTATTCTCTAGCTACTAAATGCGAACTAAAATAAAACAAGCCGTATTTATGGTCAAATTCAATCACAGAGGATTTCTTTTATGTTACTAATTCAATACTAACATAAAAGTATTGTTGAACTAAGTTAGTGTGTACATACATATGTTGCTTTTAAGTCTGATTACATACTTACTGAGAAAAGTATTGAGACGACATGTCCGAATAGAAATGGTGCGAGATGACAAGGCTACGGGATCATATCCCAATGCAGATGTTTTTTTCTGGGGAGGAAGGGTTTTATATGTTTGCGCAAGTTTATTTCAAGCAATATACAGAACTAGAAAGCATGGATCAACTGTTCTGAGTGAAGTTAACTGCAAAAGACAAAATTCAAGGAGAAAAATTATCTTAAGTTCTTCACTCTGCTATACTTATGTTTTTATATTATAAAATTTTGCCAAAGAAGTTTATATTAGAAAATAAGTATTTCAGAGATGCCGTTCATATGAGAAACTGGTATCACTGCACATGTTTTTTGAGAATGGAATTAAATAAGAGTATTACGCAATGAATATTTTCCTATACCTAGTAACGATATCATTTAGGCTTTTAAAAAAATATTTCTCCTTTACATATTTAGGATTTCTTCCCCATAGTTAGGAAACTGACTGTTGACGTAGCGATATGAATATGTTTAGGAATGGAACAGTCGTAAAGAACCAAATGATCAATTTTCTTTTGATTTGTAATACCCTGAGTGAGATTGAGGTTTATAACCGTTATTCGAACGTACTTAGTTTTGAGGACTTTGGGGATTTGTCAAGGCAATTTATTTCGTTACTGAAGTTATGTTACCAACCAAGTTTTTTGGTTATACTCCAGTGCGGACTCGGATGATTCACACGATCCAGTAACCCCACTTCGACACCCGGTCACAAAAATTGAAAACAAATAGTGTACCAGCTGTAAAATAATGTGTAGTAAACGAATATGAAGAAAACAATTTCGCCGACAACGTGGAAGTGGTGAGAGGACTCAGAACATTCCCGATGTGAATTTTTCGAGTTGTCTCCACCCCTCCAGTTCGCCAGCTCGCATTTATTTAACATCATATTCGTTTACTACATGTTGCTTTACACCTATTGCACTATCTTGTTTTTTCTCGGGGCAAACACTGGAGTTTAACCAATTTTTTTATGTATATTTATTGACAGTGAACAAAATATCCTACTAAAAGAAACGAAAATATAGCATGCTGTCTAAGATAATTTTGTATTTTTTGCTTTTCTTTTGCACATAGCCGAATTATTAAAGTGTTATACTGCTGACAAAGTGGTCATTAATTCATATTCCTAGAGAATGAAAACATGTTACACTTGATACTCAGTTCAACTGAGTATGAAGTAACCAAATCAATGTTGTATAATGGGCTCAAACCATTACATTGATTAAAATAGAAGAGTTAGTCACTCATAGATCAATGTACACAATCAGCAAATTGACCCCACGAATCCAGTTTCTTTTTCCACGTTAGCCACTTCATCGCCTGACAAATATCGTCACTAATACCGATGAAAAGTATGAAAATTGCAAATTCTATTTCTTAATTTATTTATAGAAATTTGGGGCCGAAGACATTTTCGGAAGAGACAACTGAAAACTACTCCAGTGCACACGCCCAAGACATCTGGTAGCATCATATCAAAGAGGATATGCTGCTGAAAAAGCAGAGAGAGAGAGAAAGAGAGAGAGAGAGAGAGAGAGAGAGAGAGAGAGAGAGAGAGAGAGAGAGAGAGAGAGAGAGAGAGTGAGAGAGAGACAAAGACGGAGACAGAGAAGGGGGAGAGAGAAAATATTAAGGACTAAATTATCTATTCTGTTCTTATTTATGACTGTTAGTTGTTGCCTGAATGGTGTTTGCTTAGTGATCAACTTGGAAGCAAATTCCTTGAGGATAATAGTCAACTAATATAAGATGTTAATGGGAAATTTAATCTTCAAAATGCACCTGCTTTATAATATCGTTATATACCATAAATATATCATAAATATACAACAAATACACATGCTTTATATTATCAGAAGCTCATGAAACATTTTCAGTAAATATTTTCATTTAATGACATTCTCTTTTAAAAGAGCCTTTTTTTTTTTAATCACATCATAAATTGTTTTGAATTTTTATACATTTAAACAATTTGCCACGAGTGTAAGCAATTTTGAATTCTGATATTATCGCATTGCCTTCATATCAATGCAATTTGTTTTATTTGTCATCGGATATCCTGTTTTATGAATGCCAGATTACATCAGTTAATGAAGATTTGTAAGGTGCAACTTTATATTACTAAAACAACTAACTTTTATCTAGTAAAACAATTATTATTTTTACTACGAGTTCTTCTTTCAATTTTGTTTCCATTTCTTGCTGAGTGCCTGCCTTTTCGACACCTAACGCAAAGCAACTCACTGTATACATTCATACGCCATTAAGATAAACACACCAGACGGCTCATTTAGAAAATCAAATAAAGTTATGAAGAAAATTTACTTACATGGCTGATGGAAATCGTTCTCACATCAACAATGCTTTTCTCAATACTTTTGAGGCACCAGCGTTGTGTAGCAGGCCTCAGCCTCTACCTCCTTTTTGGAGGATGAATATTCGCTCTACATCATCTACATCATTCTGAGGCTGGCACAACCTGTTAATTGTTAATTTTTTTCGCATTTTCTGTCTTTTTTGCAACTCTTCTTTCTCCCAGTCTCCTTTATCCGCTCTGTATTTTACAAGTGACACTGCCCATGAATCTATAGCTGCTATGGTGCTACCTTTATTGGGTTTTAGTATTCTTTTCAGACGACATATTCCATATCGATATGAAGTGATTCATTTGCTTTCAAGATACCAAGGGATTTATATCATTTGCTCATGTTAATCTCCTCTATAACTTCTTTAGAACTTAAATCCATTCACCTTTTCTTTACTACCTTTCTACGTTTCAGTGTTAAATGGCCACACTTCGAAGTAAATATTATAACTGTATTTGCCAGTCTTTCTAACATCCTATTTTTAATTACTTCTATGGAGTTTCAAATCATCCTTAAAAGAAGATAATTTATCTTCTTTTCTATCCTGTTTCGAAATAGTACCCAGCATTTTCATTTCTTAGAAATTACAAACAATTAGGAATAATGGCGGTGAAAATCCCCTCATTTTATTTTAACTTCTCCAAGATTTTCAGTCTTTGTAATTTGCTCTTTTCTCCGTGTTTCATGTTCTCTTGACTAAGCTGAGATTATCATCTGCTATTCCACACATACGTAGAGTGTTTTACCCAAGAATGAGGCTTCATGTTAAAAGCTTTATGATAATCTATCCCCACCATACGTAACCGGACCCGGTGCCTTTTATAATTTCTCATTACAGTCTTCCTAATGAGTAGTTGATCGTTTGAAATTTTTGTCCCTCTTCTACACAACTTTTGTTCTTCATTTAAAAGATTCCTTCTTTCAAGATGGTTCTTTTATCATTTATCTTTTACTTGTTTCAGACATTAGACTATGGCCATGCTGGGGCACCGCCTTGAAGAATCTCACACACACATACACACACACACATATATGCATGATAAGCTTTTAATTTCATCTACGAAATCAACTCACAAAGCTTTGATCGGCACGAAGCTATAGTAAAACACACCTACCCAAGGTGCCACGCCGTGGGACTGAACTCTGCAAGCTTCCTACCACGCAGGCACGCCTGCACCTATATGTATAATTCTTCTGCAATAGAGAGAGACATGTGATAGATCTGTAGGTGCCGGCCTCATTAGCTTCATCAATATTTATCACCAAAACGTATATAATACCGGATGTTATCCATTCAGGAACACTTCTATTTTCGATGCGTTCATTAAGATGACTTGCAATCCCGCAGAGTAATACGCGTGTGTATGCGCATAAGCCCCGTACATTGGACGATTTGAAGGAAGCTATTCGCGTGGGCGTCGCCCAAATCGACGGATCAATGCTAGAGAGAGTCGAGAACAACTTCCAAGAACGCCTTCAGAAATGCATCAATGAAGACGGACACCACATAATGGATATTGTCTTTTTTACACTTGATTTTGACAAATGCTAATTCAATACAAACACATTGATGTTAATAAAATTTATGTGCAGCTAAAATTAATGATTTTGTGAAATTTTTAAAAACATCCGTCCTCTCTGCTCCACCCTGTACTTGAAAGATTTTATCCAAAATCCTCAGGATCCAGAAGCTTTCCGATTGGCCATCATGTTTATCTTATTTTCGACCATTGCTTTTTTTTGAAATAAATATTTCGTAGCTTTTCATTATGCAATTTTGCTGCAACTTCCTCAATCTATTCTACTTTCTCAATGTGAACTTATTCCCTTTCCCAAATACTAGCCCAGAATTTTCTCGATTTCTCTCGTGTCTCTTGCTTGTCCAATTCTTTGTAAAACTTGATCGCATCGGAACAACCTATTTTCTTTGTTCTGTTTTATTCAGTGTCTCGTGTTACTACAGCAGCTTTTGCTTTTATGAGTTCTCTCAATTCTTCGGTAACTGTCTTGAAACTTCATCATTTGTACAGCTGGTTCAGTCGGTTTTTCTAACTGTTTTACTATTAGTTACCATTTTCCCACCATTCAAGAAGTCCTGTGTCTTTTCATAATTGGTCTATTTCCCTCTGTCCTCTGCTTCCAGAATATATCTTTCTCCTTTTTTTCCGTTTTTGCTTTTCTTTTCGCCAAACATTTATTTCCACTACAATTTCTCCTGTTTTAATCAGCTTTTTTTTTAGCTATGTTTATATATTATGCTTATTCCCGACACTACACTTTCTATTCCAATCAGAGTTTCGTAGGTGTTGTGGTTGTAGCGAAGGTTGCTTTTCCATTACTTCCTTTGTTTGTTCTAATATGTTGGATTCCTCAGTTAACTTTGTATGTTCACTTGAAGCTGTGCTTATGTTTATGCCGACATCACTTTCAACATCGTTATCTTCCACCTCGGTTAACTCAGCAACTTCAACATCTTTCTGTTCTTCACTATTATATCTTGTTCTTTGCCTCGGTGGATTTCACTCCGAATATTTGACATTGTTTGTCAAATATTCATTTCTTCAGTTCTTACTCCCACAGAGCTAATATTCGCTTACGGTATTCTCTTTACTTTGGTTGACTTTACAAAATAACATTTCATTATTATTATTATTATTATTATTATTATTATTATTATTATTATTATTGTTGTTGTTGTTGTTAAATGGGAGAGCGTTTTAAATGCCGCGTTCTCACTCTTAAAATAGAACACCACTGCAAACACCAACATTGCCTCTACAAATGCCGATCGAAACATCAACAAAAACAAGTGAATAACAACAACTACAAGTGAGATAAAAAGCGAAAACGACAATTTTGAAAGATGAAAGAAATGCAATCTCTGTCTCCGTCAAGGTCGTCACTAACACCACCTCAACAGGCGGGATTTCTCTACGAGTAAAAAGAAACAACATCACTGCAACCGCCAACAGAAACACAGAGGCAAATATTTCGCTATTACGTAGGCACTAACAACAACGTGTACAGCAAGACAACTGCGAAAGGTAAGTTCCTTTGCAAGCGCCTAAAGAGATATAGAAAAATTCTATCTAAACCAAGATGATTTAGAACTAACTAGACAAACTGTAAAAAAGAAAAATGGATGACAAATAACTCTAAAACCATCATTTGGCGTAATAGAAAGCATGTAATGATACACAATAATATATCGCTGCATCGGAACAAAATCGTGTCGGACAGAAAATGCAAGTGAAGTCCAAATGCAAAAGTGTTTTGGCGCATGAAGAAACACGAGACCCACATCGTGCGGGGAAAAAAGTATGGTACAGTTGAAGTGAGATTTGAAACAGAAATAGAGGCAAGATTTCATTCCACAGCCACACTGGTGAATGAGGGACTCTGTTTAATATCATTCTATCGCGGCCAGCGTCGAGAAAGATTGAGATTATAAACGTGCTGACAGAAATAATCATTTGTTTGATGGCGGTTTTGGCAGATATAGAGGAAGATGAAATTATCCTGAATGTCAATAAAATACCAAAGCAAAATAAGTCAGGAATAAGTATGTAACTGACCATACAAATCCTGAAAAATATCGAAAACATACTACCCGATCAACTTTGTTGATAGTACCCATGTATCTGTGACAGTTGAGGGAAGAAAGCCAAGATTTCAAACATGCGGAAGTATGACTCATTTAAAGACTTTCTATCATCGTAAAAACACAGAAGAAACAAGACTTTGTGGGTACTATATTTGTGGCATTGGTAAAATGCCACAGATAAAGTGTCCAGAGTTTTTACAGATGACAAACACACGAATAGCGGCGACAACTACTGAGACCACAACAACAGCAGTAGAGGATTCAAAGACATCATCGACAAAAACAGCTATAACATCAATGGTAGGAACAGCAACGAAACCAAAACACCCAACTTCTAGAAAGATCTCGACACTAACAACAAAAACAATATCAACAGCAGGACCCCTCCCCCAGCACCAACACAGGACAACAGTACATGCCTCACTCTACTTCGGATATTCCGCTATGTGAAGGTGGCGACAAAGAATGGAAAAACGTCCCCTTAATATGAGAATTAAAAAAATGTAACTCATCCACACAAAGAGCTGGAAGGAGAAAACTAAAAGCAACATGTCTTACAAAAATACCAACATCAACTCCACTACAACCACCACCATCATCATCACCAGAGACATCTCCATCACCACAAACACCATTAAGACCACCAACACCTTAAATACAAAAGCAACCTAATTCACACTCACAGCAACAATGAGAACAGCATACACAAACCGAACAAAAGAAAAACATCAGCTACGTGGATATAGACACAAACAATAAAGAATTAATAAAATACATATATCAATAAATATACATTAAGGACAATGACTATGTGACACCATCACATGACACCAACTCACACACAAATTCTGAAAACAGAAAAATACACATACAACACACAGATGATGAAATATCCCGAGGGAACGACAGATTTCCGAGGATATGAACAAAATAATATCCTAAAAATCTACTCGTAGAAACCTCCACAATTAGTCGAAAGAACAGAAAAACGGTCTCTTCATAGGAATAATGTAAGTGGTCTTTTTCACTGATCTGAAATAGACAATCTGAATGCACATGAGCTGGAGTCACCTTGGAAACAGACCCACCTCCTCAACAAACTCAGATCAATTGATATAAAAGTGGTGACCATTAGCAAGGCACGAGTTCCCAAAACAAGAGCACTCCACCAATCTTTGGGAATGAGAACGCTCCTCCTAAAATTGCTGGTCTCGTGCAAACATTTCAAACTTTATTTTTATTCATTACATCAAGGTAGCAAGCAGGTATAGTCATTAGCGAGGTCAGTAGTAGTAGAAAAAATTTGGTGAGTTAAAGTTGTATTATTTGCTGGCGTTATATTGCTCTTTAATTTACTGTTGTTTAATTGTTGTAGTGTTCAAGGAACACTTTTGTTTGTGCTGCCTTGTGACAGTTTGTTTGTGCTTTCCCTCCTCATAGAGGAGAGTAGGCCGAATAAAACAGATGTCAGAAGAAGAATATAACAACTACTCAGAGCTGTCCTTGTCTGAACAGTGTCAGCAGTCGTCGTCATCAGAGATTTCGTGGAGCACGATAAAGAAACTGAATGAAGAACGGATAAGAGAGAACAAAAGCTTCGCAGAAATTGCAAAGTTTAAAAGTGTAAGGAATATCAAATCGAATGGGAAGAATGGAGAAATTGTATGAAAATGATGAGGCACGAAGGATTTCAATGTGGAATTGACCCCCCAAGTGTGGCCTGAAAGGTCACATTAGAGTGGACTGCCCTTCGCAGCCCAAAAAGTCGGAAGAGTCAAAGGAAGAACAGACAAGAAAAAAGGAGGTAATACCACCAGCAGAAACAGAAGAAAATGGGAACGAATCAGTTAGCGAATGGGAAACAATCGGAAAGAAAATAAAATGGAAAGGAAAAAAGCCAAGCAAAACAGACACAAAACCCCCACCTCACAACCACCCAACACCCACACACACCCTTTTCTTCCCACCCTCCCCTACGGACGCTGAACCTTCCCATCCCTCTCTGACACAAAAGATCGCATACAGCCACAAGCTTTCAAACTTCCCCACCTCAGGAAAAAAAGAAAAAGAATCATTACGCATTAATGTACGACAGAAAACTGTCCGAAGAGATTAAAACATGGAAAGATATCAGAGCAGTTGAAACAAATAAATATAATAACGTTCAAGGATGGTATTGCGGTCTCTAATTGAACGAAGAACAAAAGTAATAAAATCAGTTTAAAAGCGAATACAAAATTTGGGAATTGACTTGGACATAGACAAATTGCCGCGGCAATTGACGTACGTACGGTTGTTGGAGTACAAGTTCGATATACTGACAGGTACGAAGTATAAAAAGTGACTAAAAGGTATAAATGAAGCGACTCAGAGGTGGGGGCTGAAGAACTTCATTCCATTTTCATTTATCATTCATCTTGTAACATACGTTTTTGTGTTGTTTTTTTTTTTACTTTTTGTTTCTTCTATGTCCCCACATGTCCTTGTATTGTCCCCTCTTCGTTGGCCCCTTGTGGGCAATAAAGAAACAAGGTATAGTCATCAGCATTTTGGACAAAATGCTTAACAGCATTTCTCTCGGCTCTTTATGTTCTGAGTTCAAATTTTGCCGGAATCAACTTTTCATTTCGACTCTCCGGGGTCGATAAAATAAAGCAGCAATAAAGTACCGTAATACTATTCAGTATAAATTTGTTATTAGAAAATACTTCAGAAATACCATCTTGCACAAGAAAAAGTGAAGTTGTTGTCCACGTATTTAATAAAGGGAACATTATGAAGCTAACCAGATAAATTATCCGATGAGAACTTATCCGATGAGGAAAATACGAAAGAAACTATAGTGTTTCCTGCAGATGGCATCTCCAAATTATTCATATTCTAAATTACTCTTGCTACCTTTAACATATACATAGTGATTTTTCGATTACTATTTCAGACGAACATTGAAGGTAATACATTCTCGTGAGGTAAGATTTACGAAATACTTTCTACTATACGTGCAAAGTCTGGAAGTTTGGAGGAGAGGGGTAGTCCATTACATCAACTTCAGTGTTCAACTGGTATTTATTTTATCGACCCCTTTAGAACTGTCAACATAATCATCTTGCCGCGCACCTCGGTAATGAATGATTTTATTTGATGTTACCGAATGAATAGTTATGTAACTAGTTTTGTCGTATTAACCTTGATCGCCTATTTCATTACAAATCATTTATGTAAAGGACAGATTGCATAAATCATTGAAACTAAATATTTTTTCATTATTATTACTTATTTAAAGAAGGCGAGCTGGCAAAATTGTTCGCATACCGAGAAAAGGCTTAGCATTATTTCTTCGAGCTCTTTATGTTCTGAATTCAAATTCCGCTGGCGCCATTATTCCATTCGGGTCTTTAAAATAAGTATAAATTGAGCATTGGGGTCATTATAATCGACTAACACTCTCCCCTAAATTCATCGACCTTTTATCAAAATTTGAAATCATTATCGTTACTTATTTTTCAAATTCCGACTTTACCTTTCATCCTTTCAGGGTCGATGAAATAAATACCAGTTAAGTACTGGGGTCGATGTAATCGACTTCACCTCTCCCCCAAATTTCAGGACTTGTGCCTTTAATAGAAAAGATTATTACTTATTTTAAGGCGGTGAGCTGGCAGAATCGTTAGAACTCCGGGCAAAATGCTTAGCGGTATTTCGTCCGTCTTTAAGTTCTGAGTTCAAATTCTGCCGCGGTCGACTTTGCCTTTCATTCTTTCGAGTCAATAAAATAAGAACCAATTGATCACTGTGGTCGATGTAATAGACTTACTCCCTCCCTTGAAATTGCTGGCCTTGTGCCAAAATTTTGAAACCAATATTATTACTTATATAGAGCGTTGAACTGGCAGAGTCATTAGAGCGTGAGACATTTGTCCTGACTCTTTACGTTCCAAGTACATATCCCGCAGAAATCAACTTTGCTTTTCATCCCTACGGGGTAGATTAAACAAGGTTCCAACTAATTACTGGAGTCGAAAGTATAGCCTGACCTCTCTCCTCAAAACTACTTGCTTTGTACCTAAATTATTAGCAATTATTACTTCTTTAATTTAAACAGATTATGATCAGAAGATAGGTGAACTATGATTGGCTACTGCGCTTGAGATCTCTTCGAGTAGATTTGTGTTCAAAGGTATTCTAGGCATGAGATTATCACAAAACTGAAGTTGGGTATCTAAGTGGAAATGTGGCTTTTTGTCACATTCGATGACATTGACCGAATCCCCTACCAGATTGAGATTGAGAAAGGAGGAAGGCTGAGTGTAGTGGTAGAGGGAAGACGTCCCAATTGTTACATTTGCGGAACACGGGGCCATATGAAGGCTCCGTGCCCCTTGTCTGAATTTATGCTGAGTGGAAATGAGGAGGAACAGGAAAAAGAAAAGGAGATGGAAAAGAAAATAGAAACGAGAGAGAATAGTGGTGATGCTGAGCGCGCCAGCGATATAAAGGAGAAGGAAAGGATCAAGGTGAAAAGAGGGGAGTGACGGCTTTATCAGCCCCAAAAGAAGAAAAAAGCAAAGGCAAGAGACATTCAACAGAAACCAAGAAGCCACAAAAAGGTAACGAACAACTTAAGCCTAAAAGTACGCAAGCGGTGAAAATAGCAACAACTGAAGAAGAATGAAATTATAAGGGTATGCTGATAATTTACGAAAAAAGTGCAGAGGTGGAGAAAAGAATAGCATAGTGGAAGGGAGTGGCGAGAGGAATTTGGCGCAGATGACAGAGGTGTTTTAGACGTGATATGGTTGTGTGACACTCCGCCGTTTGTGGTGGAGTATGAGGATATAAGAAGGAAAATTGAACAGGTGAACATTTAATTTTAAAAATAAAAAAGAGAAAAAACTCTAAAATCATGTATTAATGTGAACTTCTAATGTTAGAAATGAAAAAGAGAAAAGACTGTAAAAATCATGCATTAATGTAACCACTCGATTTCGGGGGTCGAGTGGGTATTGCGCCTTATCTTGTCATTCTTTCATAATATTCGTTTTCTTTTATTTTTCTTCTTACTCGATACCCCCTTTTTGTTATTTTAGTTCCCCAAGTTTATGTTTTCTACTGTCCTTATGTTGTGTTGGCTTGTATCGTCAAGCATCTTTGTATAGCCTTTTTATGGGTAATAAAGAAATAGCGTTACAGGATTATATTGACGACCGTGTGGATTTTACAGGATTATATCGTCGACAGTATGCGGATACACAAATATTTTATATGCTAAATTATTCCTGTCCAGATTATCTTTTTCTTTAATATTTTTCATTAATATTATGTAGGTAATCAAAAACCGAATACATTTTCTTACTTTTTTTTTCTAGATAAAACGTAATTTTTTATTTATGCATTCCAATATCTTAATTTTCTTCAATATATATTCACATAAGTGAAAGAAGATAAATATGATAGTATATGAAGCAAATCTGGTTATTTTTATGAAAAACATTTTTGGTTTTATATCTTGGCTAGTGCAATGCAAATAGTCAATGTCAGCTGCACCCATTTAAATTCTGTTATAAATATGAGGCTACAGTAGCCTTCTTATATTATCTAAACTTGTATTTAGTATAGCTACTTTCTACGATGAAACATTTACTCCTAATCGGTACTATGGCAACTTGTTTTTCTGATTGTTCTGTAAAATGATTTATAATTGGATAACTCTTTGTAGATAGCAGAGTAAAGGAAAATAAATTATGAATACAATATAAATATCATAGTACGTTCTGAACGTATTTCATTTAACGTATTTGTTTATGATCGATAGTTTTATTATTTCAATTAATCTTAACTAATATTCCAGTTTCCCAAATAAATCTTTTAAGTTACAGGTGAAAATTTTGTGCAGAAGAACTACAGTAGTTATACGGGGTTTTAAGCTATTTCCCCAACGCGGTGACACTTTGAACTACAGAATGTTATGGTTCAAATTTTATATTCGATGTTTAAAGTGATATCTTGCTAGGGGAAGAATTTTAAGTTTTGTATTCCGTCATATGCATTGACACTTACAGTGTATGGTGGTTATGGACATTACATATTATAAACCATATCTTAATACAATAAAAAGCAACAGGTTTTCTCATTTTATTTTTATTCGGGAGTTCACTGAGTAATAGGGGGAAGATTCATGGGGCTCATTTCTTGACTCTTTTGACGTATCTGATTACAAGACATAAGAAGAGAAGAGGAAAAACCACCCCGGTTTTGGATAGGCGTTTTATTTATTTCTCATCTCCCCACCAAATAAAGCGGGGTATAAAAGGTAAAGTTGAACTCGGAGCATAGAAAACACAAATGGATACAATTAGGGTTTCCAAATTTATTTAGTACAGAATCCATTGTACGATTATTTTAAAATCGCCTAACTCATACCTGTACTTTACGGGCATCCTAATCATTCTAATTTTGGCACGCGACTAGCAAGTTCGGAGGAGGGGTTAAGTCGATAACATCAACTCAGTGCTCAACTGGTACTTATTTTGTCGACCCCGACTGGATGAAAACACACAAACATAGACAAACATGACAAACACAGACGCACTTTTATATACGACAGGCTTCTTTCAGTTTCTGTCTATAAAATCCACTCACAAAGCTTTGGTCGGCCCGAGGCTATTGTAGAAGACACCTGCCCAAGTTGCCACGCAGTGGGATAACCCAGTACCATGCGGCTGGGAAGCAAGCTTTTTCTCAGACAACCACGCCTGCGCCTATATGTGGTTAATATTTTATCAATGAGCATGTTACTCTTTCCTATCTGAAATTGAAATTTATATTATCAGTAAAATCATTGACAATGTTATTGCTGAAATTGAGTAGCGCCAGGTTAACTATAAACAGACTTACTAGAAAAGTTATTCTAACTGTGATTAACCGTCTTTTTACAGGTATCTAGAATCAGATTATCTACAGTGTAATTTCAACATGTTGTCATTTGGAGGAGGTTTGACTCTTGTTTCTAGCATGCTGAGCGATCATGTTCTCTATTAGTTCGTATCATATTCAAACATATTATCAAAATGTATATGCATAACACGGTGTATAATATAATAATTATAACAGTGAATTCAGGAAATAATTAAATGATATAGAGCTAAACTTCATTTTCCACATCATCTATGAATCAATTCAAATTAATTTCTCGTCCTCAATATCAGATATCAGAAATTAAATTTCATAACATTTCTATATTTTTGTAAATTGAAATAACAATAAATTAAGGGAGTCTCTAACATATATCATAGTTTCAACAGGGATAGTTTTCTTGAATGCGTAACACACACACTCACACACACACAGACACACACGCGTGTATGTATGTATGTATATATATATATATATATATATATATATATATATATATATATATATATATATATATATATATATATACAGATTGTCAAGGAATGGCGGACAGAGCCCGTGATCATTATGGACACTTTCCAAACCGACTGAATATCTGCGATTAATTTTTAAGAGGAAAACGTTGCCAGGAGAGAATTCTCATCTTCTAGGACAGAAGGAGAGGGATAAATGTTCAAAGTGGATTCTGAATTGAGAGTGAAACACACTAAATATGTTTGAGGGAGGAGAATGAAGTGAGGATTTTGGTGGAAAGTATATATAGTAGCGGTTCGGAGTAGCAGAGACCATACAAGAAACAAATAGAACAAAACGTGTGACTGTTACTGAATATTATCTGGTGCCTGTTTGAAAGTAGCATTATTCAGTAGACGTGAGCTGTTTTCCAATGTGGATCTTGAGCTGTGTAGGGGGTTAAAAACTGAATCAGAGAAGTTTAGGGAAAACTGTTACTCATTGCATTGCAGTTTTATCAGATATTGTATTGCGGGCTAGATTTTGTAGTAAATGTACTTTATCCAACCTTCACCTGAAACAGTTAAGCAAATCAACGAAAGCATTTCTTAGATCCACGACTGTACATCAAAAGCTCATTATGCTTTACCCGTACTTTTGCAATACAGATGTGGAGTAACCACTTTGATGTTATGGTACTATGAGCTTTATACATGTGAGGAATGCAAAGAGATATATATTTGAGGTGGTTTCGTTCTTCTGCTTGGTAGTCTCAAATGAACAGGGTTAAATACATTTTGTACGAATAGCAGTAAGCTTAATATTTGTAGATCAACAATCTTGAAATATCAGAAGATTCAGTTGAATGTGTTATACAGTTGAAGGATATGCGACAGGATCATATGACGTTTGTTCCCTCCATTAGATATAGCATATATCTCTGTCAGACGATCCAGTGTGTATAAAGATATTAAAGTTAGGTGTTTGGCTTTGGACGTGGTTGAGGGTATTTGGTGCATCCGTGTATCTTACAGACTTGCGGAAAGGTTTGGATACAAATTAGTACAGATAACTCAGAATTCAAACAAATTCCTCCTATTCTTTACACTCTCGGTAGAATGTGAGAGCTAAGATGAAGTTGTAATCGTTTATGTACCCATTAAAAAATACTCTGTCACTATCCTTTCTATCGACATCCGCTATTTGACTATCTAATTTGGCAAAAGGTTGCATATTCAAACGTGAAGGGAGTAAACTGGGTAAAGGAAGTAAAATGCGATGCGGTAGATATAGCAGACTGATTTAGGGGGATAAAAAAAGACATTTATTCTCTTCCTATAACTCTTCACGTCATTTTATTTTTGTTTATCCACTATATGTGTGCGCTGTGCATACATGTAGTTATTAAACACTAACGAATGTAAAGTTTTAGATTGGCATTAATGATCTAATAGACGCAAAGGTAGTTGAAGAGGATGCTCGTATATTTTATCACAATTTGTGAATAATATTGACAAAGAATGTTTCTTTGATTCGGCTTCGGCACGGGACAAATACCAACAGGGGATCCGTGCAAAAGTACAATTTTCTCGCAGATGTTTATATTTTTATAGATTTGTATGTTCTTTTACTCTTTTAGTATTTTCAGTCAAAGGACGGCGACTAGTGTTGGGCGAGACACATTGACCTGAAGGCTTTAATTGAGGAAATGAAACCCCAGTATATACTCGAATTTAAAGTCATACTTATTCTATCGGTCCCTTTTTTCCCGAACCACGATGTTACGGTGACATAAACAAACCAACACTGATATTCATACAGTGAGAGACAAACACGTAGACACACGCACACACATGTAGTAACATACATGTACATGTATTATGTATATATACATATACATACATACATATATATGTATTATGTATATATACATATATACATACATACATATATATGTATTATGTATATATACATATACATACATACATATATATGTATTATGTATATATACATATACATACATACATATATATGTATTATGTATATATACATATACATACATACATACATACATACATATATATGTATTATGTATATATACATAAACATACATACATACATATATATATATATATATATATATATATATATATATACACACATACACACGATAGGTTTCTGTATAGTTTCCGTTACTAGATTCAGTCACAAAGTAGTGGTCGGTTTGAGCTAAAATACCGAGTGCCGTGCCGCAGGATTGAACCCGAAACCAGATAATTTCGAAAGAAACCTCTTAATCACAGAGCTATACCTACGCCGATATATTTATATGAGGGCTTAAACCGAATTGTTTCCTCGTAACTAAAGGGTTTCGTCCATTTGCCAATAGTTATCCGCACTCAGAGAGTCTGAACAGCTTTCATGTATCACTTTAAAACATTTATAACTTTGAGAAAATAATCCAGTTTACCTCTATACAATTTGAAATACAAAATTATTTTATTTAAACCTATAAAGCATGTTAATGTGTTTGCATTTTAGAATGCCAATGTTTTTAGTTACGTAACATCTACAGATTTTAGACTCGCATTTCGATAATAATATAGTTAATGTTCTTTAATATGATATATTTAGCCCAACTGATGCAGCTTCACTGCTTGGTGTTCATTCTTAGAGCAGTAATAGGTAGATCAATTCATACATTAAAACAGACAACGTATTTTACTTATCGGATAACATAAATTGTTCTTCGTTTATATGTAAATATATAACATCATAACTTCTCAATTAGAAGCATGGTTGTCGCACATATGTAGTCACGATAGTTATTAAGTTTCTGAAACACTTATCACACAGAACGTATATTTAAAATCAAGTGATTACATATAACATACGTGCGAAATAAAGATAATGGAAACACAAAATTTATATAGCTATTCACTGAAATATATTTCTAAACTCGTATGATTTCTATAACAATATACGACAGACAAATATAATTGTTGTAGGTAATATTCGGCTGACTTTATATTTATGAATGAGAAATTTTGTCTGGCGGTAGATAGCAATCGTTATTCGACTTCTCGTTCATAACTTTCTCTTATCGCTTTCATTCTAGCCTTCGCTATTAACTGCCACAATAGGACGAATGTTAGATGAATTAAATTATCCTTGACCATAATTATGCTAATACACATCCGCCCACATACAAATAAATACATATGTATATGTGAGAGCGCGCGCGCGTACGTGTGTTTCTGTGGAAAGAGAGATAAACTTTTTCTTCACTTTTTTTTTATTTCGTTTTACTTTTATCGACACTGTAAAAGAATACAATTGAATCATTATAGATTCCAAATTCGCATTGTCAGAAAGTAGGGGGGAAAAATCATTTCTCTATGTATGAAGCATCGCAATGATAGACCCTGCAGCGGCAAAAATCTGACTTTGTTCAGACAGTACTTCTTTGTCTGAGGGACATAAAAGTGTGTTCAGAAATTAAGTTATACGATAGATATAACTTAACAAAGCATTTTGCTTCGCTCATAGAAAGATGACTCCCCATTACAATGGTGTAACAATAAAGCAACATGCAAGCGTAAAAGAGTTGACGTAAACCGTTTCTTGAAGTCTTCAATTTAGACGTATGTCTTGGCAAAATGTCAAGATGATGGAGATTCTGATATTTATTTGTTTTCGTATTTTAAGTTTCAAGATTTTGCGTTTTATATATATATATATATATATATATATATAT
>NC_068981.1:144323769-144331007 GCF_001194135.2 Octopus bimaculoides | reverse complement strand
TATATTTTAAAAAGGATTGACGTAACTCTTCACGAAGGTAAATAGTCAAGACGAAGAGCGCGATTCGATTGTAAGATATTTTATTAGTTGAACGATATTTTAGCAGTACGTCTGTCATTGTCAAGTTCAAAATAAGAATTGATAAGAATTCAAAATTACAGAAATTTAAACGTAAAGTATGAACGAGAGCAACCAACGTCCACACGTTGATGGAATGTCATCGTCAGTTTTTAAGTTTTATAACTGGCAGAAAGAAAGAAAGAAAAAATAGAAAAAGGAAAGAAAAGAGAGAAAGAAGAATATTCAATCAAACAATTTTGTATAAATTTGATGATATTCTCCTGTCCTCTTATTCATTCCTCCAGGGCCTGGTGTTAATAACCTGCAAACATATTTCTCCTCATACATTCTGAGAAGTGAAACTGTTTGATTGAATATTCTTCTTTCTCTCTTTTTCTTTCCTTTGTTTTTCTGTCGTCTTCCTTTTCCTATTTTTTTTCTTTCTTTCTGCTAGTTATAAAACTTTAAAAATGATGATGTCATTCCATCAACGTATGGACGCTGGTTGCTCTCGTTCATACTTTACGTTTAAATTTCTGTAATTTTGAATTTTTAATCACCTCTTATTTTGAACTTGACAAAGACAGACGTACTGTTGAAATATTGTTCAACTAATAAAATATCTATACAATCGAATCGCGCTCTTCGTCTTGACTATTATTATTATTATTATTATTATTATCATTATTATTATTATTATTTGTATCAATGTTTCATACAGTTTAACAGTGGGCCAGTCTCTGATTGGTGTCTTTTATAACGGCGTAGTTCTATTTTTATTAATTTAACTTATCACAAGGCACTTTTCCTTGGCTTTTAAGAGGATTTGAAAGAATTAGATAGGAAATTTATTTCTAAAATTACGAATCTATAATGTACGAAAACAAGCCAGAATGTCGAGAAATAAGAGTTACTCAAATAGTTACAAAATTAGAGAAATATTTGTTTTTAATCATTGGAAACTATTTGAATAATAGATATTCGCTTTTGAAAGATCATCAACGAATTGCAAAACAGAGAATAACTGTCGAGAGAAAATTATAAAAGATAATAGATTAGTATATTAATGGCTGTGAAAATGTCATAAAACATTTCTTTCATCAAAATAGTCAACTTTGAACTGTTTCTTCTAAACGATTAAGATCACCAAGACAAATCTGATTCTTAGTAAGGTAATAAAAATGTTTCTTGATATATGAACCAATAAAATTATTATTACGACGTGATCCTAGGTTTCTTGCACGTACAATGATAACGACTGAAAATATTTTGATCATAGGTTACCTCAACTAGAGCTGATCCTGGCCTAATCACAAAAATTATCACCTGAAATGTATCGTGAAATACACAACAAATCACACACACACACATACACACATCTATATCTATAAAAGAGAGTTTATGTGTCTGTGTGTGGTGCATATGTTCGTTATGGATTCGAAAACAGAGTTGCCGATTTTGACGTATGAGGTATCAAAAGATTCAGTAATCTTTCGGCTACCAAATGAAGTATGTTTTTTTGCACAAAACCTATTTTTCACTACAAAAATAACCTCGAAAATGAGGTCAGGTCGTATAATTTTGCGGTCATTTTCGGGCAATATTTGGATTTGTTTCTAATCTGCGTTGCAAATTTTAATGTTTTCGGTGTCAAAAAATACGGCAATATACAAGGAGTATTATGAATGCATTTGTGATGCACAAAACCCTATCTGCCAACGGAAAATGACAAAAACATTTGCTTTTGGGGAACAATTATGGGCACATTTTTCCGTCAATAATGGCCTTTGTACCACAACTAAACTGCCAATGTGAACGTCTTCAGTATTCCCTGATTAAACAATGTCTTTGAAGTATTGCGATATCATTTCTTTGCACAAAGCCCTATTTTTCAACAGCAAATTGACTAACGTGTTTCTGACATAATTGTGATCGCTTCTGTCCATGTAGATTTTTATGGTAGCAAACGACCCAGGAATGACAAAGGAGCATTCTCAGGTTTAAATTCAATAAAGTTCCCCCAAGGATTAAGCACAGAAAGAGTCTATATTTCCTCAAGTGTAGTAAAGATGTGAAGCAATGACTAAAACCTTTCGAGCTTTTTTGCCTTTAACATGTTTCTCTTTATTCAACCCAATTTATGCAAAGTTGCTTATCGTTATTAGTATGTATTCATGCTTACTAGTAATTTAATAAGCCGCAAAGTTCGTAAGGATTTTGCTACTATTTACCTATTTTTCACAGCGGTTGAGCGTGTACTATAACGTGAGTGCCAGTTTAATAATGGATACAAAACAAGTATAAAATAGAAAAATCAGAAGGGGTGGGTTACATAAACGAGAAGGGGAAATCAGCGATTAAGAAAAATAATAATAAAACAATGGATTATAAAAATAATAATAATAAAATGAAAAATAACGATAATACCAAAATTAACGGAGAAACCACAAAAGGGAATTCGAAGTGCTGCACTCAAACCTCTGGATTACCCTATCACCATAAACTAAATGGCTTTTCCCTGTTACTGCTTAAGCTAGTTAGTGTTAGACAATTTGAGACGAAGGCATAGCCGAGTGGTTCTGAGGTTCGTTTAACAATAATGTGGGTCAGAGTTCAATCCCATTGCGTGGCATCTTGAGCAATTGTTTTTAAAATTTTTTTTACCTTAACCTCGATTCGACCCGAGCCTTGTTAGTGAAATAATGTAGATGGGCGTGCGTCGGGCATGCCTATCTACAAGAGACTGTTCTACATCGAATTGGCGGAAGGCAAGCGTTCGCAAGGTGAACAGAAAAGTGCTTTAGGGACACATTTAAAGCCTCATTGAAGAGTTTTTGAGATCAACCCTGTTTCCTGGGAAACACAAGCACAAGTCCGCTCTGTCTTGGTGAAGCTGCACCAGCCGAGGTGTCACTTCCTACGAATAGAACAGGGTCGCAGGGGAACTAAGAAAACGTCAAACTGCCTATGTCCAGAGCCAATTCTTTGGCTTCAATCCCTACAGACAACCAGTGCCAGACCTGCAGCAGAGTCTTCTGCTTACATCGGACTGATCGGACAAAGCAGACACATCATGCTCCGTCTTCTCCCATGCGATGTCCACGGTCATTTTTGACAACGATAGACGAACGAACGATGTCAATGGAAACTGCGTGGAATCCCATCAGATGGATTTTATTTCTTATTCAAAGGCACAGCATTATAACATATTGTGCATCGCTCATTCAGCATGAAAATTATGCTATAAGCAGACGTGTCTGTGGTATATTCAACTAGTTACATGTTAATTTAAAGATTAAATAAATCAGTTGATAGAAAAACTAAACCACTGGTTCCCAACCTTTTCACAGTGGTTCACAATCTTTTTATTTAAATGGGTTTTCCCACGGAAACCTTATAATATGGCTATCCTTGTGTGTGTATATATATATATATATATATATATACACACACACACAAAGTATGGGGTTTAGTTCACAGGTGATGTAAACGATTAAAAGAAAGTGCTGTAACGGATTACTAGGGTTCCAAGGTTATAGCCGAGACGGTAGTTATAGGACAATTTTTTCATCATGTATGAGTTTATGTGGAAGGTTAGGGGTGGGTTTCGATTTGGAAGTGGACGGGTGTATTTTATGTGTTTTGCAACGTTTCTTTTCGTTTCTTTTTTTTTGTAAGAGGAGGGGAGTCAGGGCCAAGGGTTTTTTTTCCTTTTATCAGTCAGTACCGTATAGTCCATTCCTTCTTCTGTTGTTACATTCTCTTTTTCTTTTTCCGTTATATCTTCTTTTGGTTTCTCTCTCTCTTGACTTTTCCCGGTTTTAGCAGTTTCTCTGTTTTCTGTTGGGCTTTTTCCTGCGAGTCTTTCTCCTCTTGGGGAGGGACCTCTGTTTTCTTCTGTGTCGTTTTTTAACTTTCTCGCATTCGGAGCGGACGTGAGCCTTCTCACTACATTTAAAACATCTGGGCCGCCGTCCCTCCACCGACACTCTTGCACTGAGTCCCTCCCCTATAAAAATCCTGTCTGGTCTGGATTCGAGGGTCTCATTAGAGGCTTGACTAATAATTCCAGGATCTGCCCCTTCCAATTGAGTGCCTCTCTTTTTTCATGGAGAGAATATTAATTTCTTCTTCCGCATCGTAGATTAAAGCTGCTGCCATCCAGTACACATCGTATACGGCTGGAATCTCCTCTATTATAATCTTTGCGCTTCTCTGGCCGAGGTACGTGGGTAATAACATAATTTCATCCGTTTTCAACGTCAGTGTGGATATTTCTTTGGCAACTTCGGCGCTTTCAAATTGCGCCTCTATTGTAGCGTTGCAAGGACCTTTTCCTACATATTTTATTTTTTCCTAAATGGGGGCGAGACACTTTTCAACTGCGTCAGTCTTCATCATCATAATTCTCTTCTCTTTTGTGTGATATACTTTATATATAACAGTTCTCACAGCTAGATTTTGTATTATTTCTTTTGGTGGAGTTAACCTTGTTTCATTGTCAGTTCTTTTAATTAAATTCCTATATTTGAATAAATGTTCTTTCGAAACTTCAATATCTTGGAACTGTCTGCCAACGGCGCCAGAGAAACTATTTGCCTTTTTCTCGTCCTTATTTCCTTCTTGGTTGACTTAATTAACCTGTTCTGTGTGGTTATTTTCTTCCTGCAAAAGCGGGAAGTCCACGTTGCACAGCAAAAAGTTGAGGCGTGACACCATGTCGTCCTCCATTGTTCACACACAAAAGGAAGTCTTGTGACAAAGATTATTTTCCTCTTAACGGGAAAACAGTTCAAAAAATCAAATTTTCTTTAACAGAAAAACAGTTCATAAATATTTATCTCCTCACAAAATGAGCACAGATGAAAAAAAACAATTTTTCCGCCCCGCAGGGCGAAAAATAACGTAAACACGGCATTCAAGTCCAACAACAACCACCAACGTAAAATAACAATAAATAAAGAGGATAACTCACTAAATGTAGCAGCAGAATGATAACACGGAATAATAGACGAACCCAGCAGGCGTCACTACGCACCGTCTGTACGAAGGATTATTTACCTAAATTCAGTGGAATACATCCACTGGTTTTCAAAAATAGAAATATTAATATTTCTAAGTCTCTCTAAAAGATACTTCGGCAACGATACTGGATATTAATAGTTATCGCCAAGCCAACATATATATATATGAAATTTTCAATTTAATTCACAGACACCCAGTACTATCTTTGTGGACCACCACGAGTCCGTTGACCTCAAGTTGGGAACCACTGAACTAAACTGTCATCTTAAAAAACGACAATATTGCCACTGTTTCCACCTTTCGTAAAACTCACTGGTAAGAATGGCAGGGTAGCGGGGCGGGGCATCTATTGTTTATGTTGACGTGGGGTCACATAAAGTAATAACTAAAACACCATAAATACCAATTAACTTTTTTTCTGATGCCCTTCCGATTCTCGAAGCCATTGCTCTTGGAAGAACCATAAAGATTTCTAACGAAGGCATAGAACCGATCGGCCGATTAGATCGAAGTAGTAGTTATCTGCTACTTATTTTACCGAAATTATAATATTGAAAAATAAATTTACCTCTAATTGGTCTTGAAATGGAACGTTTCCTCTTCTTCCAGTCATCAGGTCAATGAAAGAATCTTGGAGACTTTCTTGACGAATGCCTTCCTTTATGCTTCACTTTTTTACTTCCTTACATGACAACGAGATATGCACAAGTTTGTTATCGTTGCCGGGGTGCTTAAATCGTGAACAGTCAGACCGCCAACATTTTTCCCCAAATTCTTGTAATTCTGATAATCCACTGCCCTAGAATGATACTTTAGTTTATCAACCCCACAAAGTTGCTAAGCCAAGTTCACTTTAGTGTAACTTGAACTTAGAACATATAAAGAGCCAGAGGTAGCGTTATACATTTTGCTCCACGCTTTAATGATCCTACCAGCTTGTCAGCTTACACAGAAACAAAAGTATGCAACTAAATACCACAAGGCATTTTTCCTGTTGCTCTACCATTTTCGATCTATTGCCTCTAGAAAGAATAATAATGATGATTATTATCTGTTGGCACTTATTAGCAAAGAGGCATACTCTATGTGATCGCTTAACCTGCGAGAAATAACAGCCAAATATCCGCCAGATCTCCCTTGGCAAACTTAAGCAGAAACATGTCCGATAAAGTGATCCCAATTTCCATGCAAATAAGATAAGACAAGACAGTTATAGTTGGAATACCTTCAATCGTATGTCTGCTTGATGAAACACGTTTCTAACTCGTTGGTTTAAATATTTTGGGTTTAATAACCTGTATTTTTCTTGTTATTTTTCTTTCAAGTTAACTTTGTAAGCCTTCCTAAAAGGTCTTAGATAAGAGCAACTTTTTTAAGAATTTGAGCTCTTCTGGGAAGGGAGACGTTTAGAGTATTTATGACTGTCTTAATGGGCAAACGTTTCAGGTAGTAGTATATGTACATATAGCGCCCCAATTTTAGTTTCTTATGTCATGTGGGCAGGGTCTAAAAATTGTGCTAGGATACCAGACGTGTTAAAAAATACTGTCTGGCATGCTCTCAACACATGAAACTCACAGTAGCATTTCAAAACATATATTGTGTATATTAAATATATATATCTCTAATCAGATGGAGCACTTTTTTGTTGATTTTACCATCATCCACTTGTACACTATATATATATACATTATGAATATGAAACTTACAGAGTACACTGAGGGAATTTCAATCCCAGAGCCTAAATCAGTGAGAGACCTGGGTATCGACATGAATGATGATGCCTCTTTCCAAGTGCACATTACCAGAATGGCAACAAAGTGCAGACGATTGGCTGGATGGATCCTGAGAACATTCAGAACCAAAGATAAGGAAACCATGATGATCTTCTGGAGGACATTCGTCCTCAGCCGCCTGAATTACTGCTCAGGGCTGTGGTCACCCAGCAGTGTGAAATTAACAGCAGACCTTGAAGCAATCCAGAGAAGATTCACAAAGAAGATTGTCTCTTTGCAACTGCTCAGCTACTGGGAAAGGCTGAAACAACTAAGACTCTACTCCCTGGAGAGAAGGCGGGAGAGGTATGCAGTAATATACATCTGGAAGATCCTGGAAGGAATTGTGCCAAATTTTGGCATTGAAAGCTACACCAA
>NC_068981.1:144322819-144323381 GCF_001194135.2 Octopus bimaculoides | reverse complement strand
ATATATATATATATATATATATATATACATATATATTATATTTATTTATTTATTTATTTATGGGTTTCAGCCAAGTGGCTGTGGTCATGCTGGCGCACCACCGTGATTTTCTGTCTTTATGCTTTGCTCTCTTCACGTTCCTTGCATGGCTCTTCTCCTGCACCTGATATAGTCCAATCAAGAGTTTTGACGCCACATCTGGTGTATAAGGGAATTTGACATCGCTGCCCTAAACTGTGTCTTATTTCAAGCCATTGGTATCGTGGAGAAGAAAGCGTCGAGTTTCGTCTTAAAGACCTCTACATCCGTGTCTTGCAGGTCTCTCAAATGTTTTGGCAGGGCATTGAAGAGCTGAGGTCCGCTGAAACCCAGGCTGCCGCAGTATCTTGTTCTTATGTGAAATGCAGTGGACGGTACCTTTGGCACCATGCAGAGGCGACCCGTGCGGGCATTCCTGTAGTACTTGATGCCAAAGTTTTGGCACCAGTCCTTCCAGTATTTTCCATATGTATATTATTACATATCTCTCCCGCCTGCGTATTATATGTATTATCATATATAT
>NC_068981.1:144320112-144321021 GCF_001194135.2 Octopus bimaculoides | reverse complement strand
ATATATATATATATATATATATATATATATATATACATATATATATATATATGTTTGTATTCTTATATACGTCTTATGTGAATACGTACTTATTTTGTCTGTGATCGAGGTTTTTTCCTTAAGTTCTCTTTGGTTTTTCTCTGCTAGTATATACATTTTACTTAAATATTGCAACTTTTTTCAAACAATGTCTTGCCTATCACTTTTAGCCTCGTGAAATATGTATATACATACATATATTTTCATTTTCATTTTATCTAGTTTCTGCTCATGAGCTGTGTCCATGCTGGGGCACCGTTTTTCAATATTAATATGTATATGTATAACTCTCTATACTCTTCTACTAGTGCACTTGCTACGTTATATTCTACTATACACACGTGGAACTGTTTTCATTATACTTCGTCTCAGCCTGTTACCATTTTTTAAACATATCCGTTAGATTTTTATTCTTATTTTTATGTTATACTTTAGTGCTCAAAAAGATGTGCATACACATTGATATGTCTGTCTTTTTTCTCTTTCGACTCTCTTACTATTATTATTGCTACTATTTTTTCCCTTTTACAACTTGCTTGTAAGTATCTGATTTTTCCCTATTACCTCTTTTTTATTCTCCCTTATTGTATCTTCTTTTAATTTACTTTATTTTATTAAACTTTTTTTGATGTCCTCCCAAAAATTCTTCACACTGATGAGAATGACAGTGCATAAATTTAATTATAATTACTATGATTATAATTTTTTCTTACATATTTGTATTGTCCTTTGAAACGCGCGTATGTATTGAATCCTATTTTGTATTAAATCTAATTTTGATGCAACACCTTTTTCTCCACCATTTTTCTATAATTGTTTATGCTATATTTATACCTATAACGATATCTTTCAACTATATATGTATATATT
>NC_068981.1:144316183-144318683 GCF_001194135.2 Octopus bimaculoides | reverse complement strand
TTCTATTGCTTGGTCTGCAATATCTTTTGTCTTAAGGAATGGCAACGTCTATTGTGAAACATTCTTATTGCTATGACACATGCAATCACATCTGGTCTCCGGTGTTCAATTATTCTGTCTGTAGTCGGTCTAGGTGTCAAAGTTCTATAGAATCTGTAATTTACCAGGTTCTATTATTCTTTTTAATGCATAACTGAACACTCGTTTGTGATGCAATATCCACACGTGTTTTTCTTACAAAGTGACCACTAAAAATCAAGCCAGACCTTATACCGTTGCTTTTACTTTCTTTAATTAAAATTCTATAGCCTGTAGCAATATGGCGTCTGATTTATGGACAAAGCCAACAGTTATGTTGTGGAAGGGGTAAGTCACTATTTTCGACACCTATACTTGACTGCCTATTTATTTTAACGGACCCCGAAAGAACGAAAAATAGAATTGACTTCGATAAGATTTGAACTCAGAAAGTAAAGAGTCTTCGGCTTACCAAATACATTTCGAGCTTCTTCCAGTACATTATTATACCGTTTATCTGAAGTGTAATACCTAATTTATATAAAGTAACCAACGCATTCTCCTAGAAATTGTATTCTCTTTGAGCTAAATAAATATTCTCATTTTCTGAATTAGCATAGGCAGTATTTATATTATTAGCATTCTTCCATTGCTTTATCCTTTTATTTTTTAAAATTCTGTTTGTGTAACTCCAAGAATATTTACTAGTACTTCTAACAGTATTCATGTTAACTTTCTATCCCCTTCTCTTTCAACCATTGCTTTCTACGCTTTTCAGTCCCTACCTTCTCATTTCCTTCGTATCTTATTCGCCTTTCCAGCTTCTTTCTCTTTATGCTCCATTCAAACTCCCAGCTGATTCCTGTTTCTCACTTTTTTTAACGATATATACCTAACATCCAAATGCAACTAGTCTTTACTGACGAGACGAGAGATGAAACATCTGGCCATATTGTAAAAAAAAGCCACTGAATATGTATGTGTGAGAGAGGGGGAGAGGGGGAGAGGGGGAAGCTATGAATGAATTAGCGAAAGTGGAATGTCTTTGCTAAAGCATTAAATCTTTAAAATGAAAATATTTGCTCTGCAGTTATAGTTCACTCTAACAGAGACCTCTTTGGATTTTTGGTCTCCTTGATCTTTGGTTCAAGAATTTTCATCTCTCTCTCTCTCTCTCTCTCTCTCTCTCTCTCTCTCTCTCTCTCTCTCTCTCTCTCTCTCTCTCTCTCTCTTTCTCTCTCTCTCTCTCTCTCTCTTTCTCTCTCTCTCTGTATATATATATATATATAATCCCCATACATATATGTTTTATTTGGAAATTGAGTAATGTCAGACGCAATCACAGAGATACACACATACGCACACACATGTATACATATGTTATTGTGTGTGTATATATATATGTGTGCGTGTGCATATAATATGGCTGCATATATTTATATCTGTAAGTAGGTGTATCCAGAAGATGTTACATGTACAAGTATATTCCTCTGATGGAAGCCATGTAAACTAAACGTCAGATGAAATTTTTTCCTGCTTTTATATGGTTCTTTATTTGACTTAACACTGAGAAATAGTTTAGAGTAGTTTTGTATGAGTTGTACGAATGATTGTGTGTCGATTGGAAAACTGGGAAAAATGGAGAGTCGGACAATGCAATGAGACGATTGTTAAAAGCAAACAGCATACATGTGTGTAATGTATAAGTCTCACTGTATGGATGAGAAACAAGCAGAGAGATGTAGACAGAAAGAGACCGCTTATCTGTCGATTTGTAAAATTGCGTCTTTATTGTTGTAGCACCAAAACATCCACACACGCGCGCGCTTCATAGACATCAATTGTGTGTATGTTTCTATATACCCATATGCATAATAAAAAAATTATGCGTAGATGCGATTGTTAAACGCAAGCAGCACGATGTGATTGTACGTGTTTGCGCATGAGTTTATCTAACATTAAGTAAATGCGTACACGCATACAGAGAGAGAAGAGAGAGGATCTTTATTGTGTGTTTTTAGACTTAACAACATCTTGACATCATTCTTTGAAGTCACTGTCAATATTTTTTTCTGCAAACATGTGTGCGCGCGCGTGCATCTGAGTGATTACAAGACAAATAAAAGTATGTTTTTTAACTTTTACAGACAGACACACGTACACACAGTTATTGATGTACGTTTGCATTTAACTAAGATATTTTAACATTATATAACACACACACACACACACTCATATATCTTTTACCTGTTTCAACCATTAATAAATGAAGCCATGCTGGAGCACTGCTTTGAAGAATTTTTTTAGTCGAACGAATCGATCCCAGTACATACCCTTTTGAGCCCGGCACTTATTCTTCCGGTATTTTTTGCCGAATCGCTAGTTTACGGGGACGTAAACACGCTAACACCCAGTTGTCAAGCGGTAGTGGGGGAACAAGCGCAGACACAAAAACACCCATTATATATATATATATATATAT
>NC_068981.1:144307723-144315034 GCF_001194135.2 Octopus bimaculoides | reverse complement strand
ACACACACACACACACACACACACACACACACACACACACATATAAGAAGTTGCAAATGGACGGGGATTCGTTTAGATTTATTAAAAAAAATTTAGGACTTGTATGCAAGCCGTGAGTCCGCCCTATCAACTGTCGATGACCCGGTAAGCGCCGACCGTAGTGGAAACGGATAACGGGGAATCAGGGTTCAATTCCGGAGAGGGAGCATGCGAAACGGCTACTACATCCAAGGAAGGCAGATGGCGTGCAAGTTACCCACTCCCGACACGGGAAGGTAGTAATGAAAAATAACGACGCGGGATTCTGTCGAGTCTCCGCGATCGGTATGAAAACACTCCAAATCCGTTAACGAGGATCGACCGGAGGGCAGGTCTGGTGCCAGCAGCCATGGTAATTTCAGCACCGGTAGCACGTAGTAAAACTGTTGTGTTTGAAAAGCTTGTAGTAGGAATTCGGGTCTCGAAAACGTGTCTCAGTAAGTTCAGAGTGACGGAGTTGTCGCGGGCGCGCGCATGTACTTCAGTCGTCCGTTCGCACTCCCGGCCCCTATTCGCCGGTGCGTGCATGGTCGTGCAGCGCTGCTCTGCGCACATCGCCGCGGCATCGGCCGTCCTGCTCTGTCTTCGCTCGTCCGGTTTCACGCTCACGCGGCGTCGCGGATTCGCTTCACTGCCGTCACGCAGATCGATCGGGAGTCACGAAGGAGGTGCCGTCGGGTATCGCCATCTACGTTGCGGTAGCGACTCTACCACCCGGTCATTTTGGCCCGCTTGGTTATCCCGTGGGTGCTCTTCACCGAGTGTCTGAGGCGGCCGGTACATTCACTATAAAAAAATTAAAGTGCTCAGAGCGAGCCCCCCGGCTTGCATATAATTCTTTAAAAAAATTTTTTTAATCTAAATGAATCCCAGTTCATTTTCAACTTCTTTTTGCTATATTTCTACTCGTGTGGAATAAAATAACTTTGTTTTCTATATATATATATATATATATATATATACACTTATAGATACATTACGTATAGACAGAAAGATAAACGAAAATATGCATGTGTGGGTATATGTACATATATAAACATACATTCACACTCACACACATATGTATATGGGTGGTGGCATGTTTTGTTGATTGAAGGATCTACACCGGAAATAATATTTACAATGCTGAGAACCAGATGAGTATTACAACATTTACAGCTGATATTGCATGGAATTTGGCCAAAAGAAATCTTCATACTTGACTGTTAAACATGAGGTAACTACTTCCTAAACCAAAAATCTATAGTTCCTCTATCTTCCCTGTTCCACATACTGAGTATTACAATATTTAACTATTGGCGAAAAGCTATGTGAGGGTGATGAGAACAGAGGTAGTGTTTAAATAATATTACACGAGAGCATTAAAAACGTCACCGTCAGAGCTTTCCTGTAACAAGAAAATATTCTGCAATTTATTTCAGTATTAGTACTAGTAACAACATTGAGGATACGTGATTTGACTATAGAAGAAATTTGCTCATTGTTAATAAACCCTGGTTTCCTAGAAATATGGTTAGCTTTTTTCTCGGGAGTAAAGTCTTTGGAAGAGTATTCATATGAGTAAAAAGACAGCTTTTGAATGTCATGTTGCGTCTCAAAATAGTAAATCGGTAGCAAAATCAAATTCCTTGAACATATACGCAAAGGTGAAGAAAACTTCTTATGGGTTCGATATTTCATGTGATAGCAAACTTTATGAACAAATTTACATGGGACGTAATCCTAGATAATAAACATTCTGCATACCGAACAGATGTAGAAGCTTCTACAGCAGTGATAGCTAACCTATTGCACTTGCTGCAAAAGTGGTGCATCGGATTATTGTAATTCGTACATTGCATAGAATTCTATTATTGTTCAATAGATATTTGATAGTTTATTGATTCCTGGATGGAAGTCAACGCCGGTCAGTAGCAGATTTTTGCTCCTCAATTTACGGTTGACAAACCTACGCTACAGTGCTTTGCTTTGTGGGTTTGCATTTGTAGGTTTATTCTTTTTTCGAAAATATAGCCTTGTTTTCGCTTTAACCATCACAATGCAAAAAGATAATAAATGAATAAAGGAATAAATAATTAATCAAGTAAAAGAAAAGCAGAGAGAAATAATAATTTTGAATTCAATGAAAATTAGACAAATGAATTCTTAATAATAGCGAATCTTTGAAGGAAACAAATGTGCAGTGTTTGTGAATAAGTTTCTCGCGTAATAAAAGTCCTTAATGGACACGTCATAACACAGATGAAAATAGAAGGAAAACTGAAGCCAGTGCTTCGGTTTCAGTTGTGTAAAGAATACGTGAATAAGAAAAAGAGAAAAGAAAAGAAAAAATATATGTTCAGTGAAAGATGCGACAGTTTGGTGATGAAAGAAGCATCATTTGTAATGAAAGAAGCATCATTCAGCGCTGGTTCAAAGCACGGATAATTTTGCCCCATTGTAAAATTGTTTGACCTTCTGTCCCAGCATATCTAGGTGGTAAAATATTTATTCTTTTATTCTTTCACTTGTTTCGGTCATATTGACTGTGGCCATGCTGGAGCACCGCCTTTTAATCGAAGGAATCGATCGTAGGACTTATTCTTTGTAAACCTGGTACTTATTCTATCGGTCTCTTTTTCCGAACCGCTAAATTACGGGGGACATACATACACCAACATCGGTTGTCAAGCGTTGCTGGTGGAATAAATACAAATACGCGCTTCCTTCAGTTTCCGTCTACCAAATCCACTCACAAGGCTTTGATCAGCCCGAGGCTATAGTAGAAAGTACTTGCCCAAGGTGCCATGCAGTGGGACTGAACCCCGAACTATGTGGTTGGGAAGCAAGCTCTTTACAAAACAGCCAAGCCTGCGCCTATCCACACAGCATTGACTGTGCCTATTTGTTTCAAATTTTAGCACAAGGGCCAGTAAGTTCGGGGGAGGGTAAAGTCAGTTAGATCAATCCCAGTGTTCAGCTGTTACTTATTTTATTAACTCTGAAAGAAGGAAAAGCAAAGTCGATCACGGTGGAATTTGAACTCAGAACGTAAAGACAGACGAAATGCCGCTAAGCATTTCGCCCGGTGTGCTAACGTTTCTTGATTTTTTATTGTCCACTAGGGGCCAACATAGAGGGGACAACACAATCTGATTTTGAGGTCAGATTTAAAAAAATGGTATAATATTAAGGTGATATTAAAAATTCAATACAAAATATAAATACGAATGATAAACACAACAAAAGACAAAACTGATGGAGTGATGGTTAAGCTCCTGACCCCACGAGCCCGAATCCACCACTGATACCGGTGGTAGACCTTTGTCATATTCATATGGTTACACTCATGCACAACATTCATACCACATACTTCCATCTATCATTAATCATTTTCTCTGACAGGCATCTTCTTTCCATCCTTACTTTCCTTTTCAAATGAAAAGTGAAATATCTTCGTAGACGAGGCCAGAGATGTAGCTATCTGTCATTACTCCTTTCATTCTCGTCTTCCATATTGCCTCTTTCGTGATTGCAACTACTATGAGAAAACAATTCTTACCTTCTTTCGTCAGGAAATCAGGTGGGTCAGTTTTTAAAATTGACTCAGTCGATAGCTGTACTCTTCCTGTACCAGACAAAAGATGTTCCGCTTAAGCCCACACTTCCGACAATAGCGTGCAGGACGGTTTCCCTTTCCTGTCCGCATCTTAGACAGATCGGTGTGTCGCCCCGACCATGTTTTGTGACATTAGTAACATTGCCAAAGACTTTTGGAAATTATCCAGTACCTTCGGCCCGAATGTACGTTGAAACAAACTATCTAGTTGATTATCCTCGGGACCTAGGGTCGCCCCCGAGGTATCGTCACATTTAGCCTCTACCAAACCACTATAGAAAAATGCGGTTGAACCACCGCCGCTGGCATTTCCCGAGCGATGGAATAGCAGGAATGCCTTACGACATTCCGAACGCCATGTACCCAATTTAGATCTTCGATAGCACCAGGCTTCCGGTTCACCGAAACTATGTGGATGACATCACCATCATCGTGACCAAAATGGAACACCTACAGAGGGTAGGCGAAGCCATTGAGATTTACGAGACGGTGGCAGGAGCAAAGATTAATCGGGTTGCAACTCGGCACCTAGAGGGGCAAGTCGATGCCTCCAGACAGCGTCATACTTCGAACAACTTACAAGGACACTACCATGGGCAAAACACAAGTTTACAAATGATTTTCACACTTTACGAACGGTCACTTGTCACTTTAAGACCAACCTCGTTCAGAGCGACCGTTGACCTCACGAACGAATGAAAATATCATGAAAATTCATGAATTGATCTTGGAGGAACATCACCGAACAATTGACGAACTTGTTGATATGACCGGTGTGTCCTGGGGCTGCTGCTAACGAATTTTGAGAGAAAGAATTGCGAATGAAAAGAGCTGCTCACGGAAAATCAAAAGCAGTCACAATTGAATGCGTGTCGTGAACTGAAAGAACAGATGGAAGCTGATCTGGACCTTTTTCCGAAGATCATCACTGGTGATGAAAGCTGGTGCTACGGAATTTCTAGATATGGAAGAGATGAAGAATAAATGACGAAGGCGTTAAAAGGCATTACTTCGCAAGAGTTCCAGGACTGCTTCGAACAGTGGGAAATGCGTCTGGGCCGATGCATTGCTTTAAATGGAGAATACTTTGAAGGCGATAAAAGTGTAAACATATAAAACTAAGTGAATAAAATAATATGGCAAAGTTCCGGTTTCTTTTGGGTACCTCCTTCTATTTGAAAAAACGTGAAGCAGGACTTGAAAAATATATGAGTAACATTCAGTGAACTCACCTATATTTATAATGAGAGGGATCCGTCGATGATTGGCAGGAAGCTACATCTTCGCTTAAACTTTTTCGGTCGCTCCCTACTAAAATATCACTGCAATATACTCCAAAAGTCGCTGTTGGGGAGAACTTTGAACTCTTAGTATGTTAATGTTGGTGAAATAAAGTAAGAACGTTAAACTGACCAGAATTCAAAGAAGACTGCGAAATGTTAGACATGCTAAATTTAGATTTGTCTCCCAAAACGAGATGTTGTGACATTCTGAAGGAGAGGATTAAAATAAATGAAAGAAACAAAAAAAAAAGCACTGTGATTTATGTGATAATAATTGGTTGTTTTATACAGCATCTTAATTAATGTAACCAGTTATCTAAATTTCAAACTCGGTAGTAAGAAGAAATTGCTTCCTAGCTTAGTAAATGATATCAATGCATTTATTCAAAATAAAACTATTCAGCTCTCACAAAGAAAATTAAGATTCTAATTAGTTTCTACATTTAAAATAGCATAATCAATGTGTCGAGGACAATGGCAAGTTTATGAAATATATTGAAAGACAATCAGGTTATATTACAAGAGTCATTTGAAAGAAATTTTTAATTTTCGTGGATGTTCTAAAAAACATTACATATCATTCATAAATCCATTTTCACATCATGAACTAAAAACATTCGTGAAAATGTCTAATAGCGTATAAATGGAAGTGATTGACTTCAATTACTGTAGGAAATGAAATTTGATATGCTTCTCTCTGTTCCAAATGCTGCAGAATATAATTTCTGACGAACATTGCCCTATGAACATTTTTCTAAAGTAAGAAAATTTTACTCGGAGTTATATCCATCATTTTGAAACGATGTACAAATGCGAATATATATATATATATATATTCATTCGTGAAAAGAAAAACGAGTTGTAACTGACTGACTCATATTTGAAGACTTCTCTACTAATTTATCAAAAAGGTTAAGCAATGTTAGTTATTTTTCATATTAAATCATATCATGTGATAAAGATATTTTAGCATAATTTGTGTTAACTGAATCTTAAGTACAAGACTTGTGTGGTGTATTTGAACTTATTCGTGAAAAAATAGTGCACGGAAATTAAGATAGCGGTCACGACTGCTATGCGAGTTCACTCGACTTGCTAGGAAAAGTAGGTAAATTTCCCTTCATTCACACGTTATTGTTCTAAGTAAATAGAGGAAATATGAGATATTGTACTCTTAAATGCTCTAAAAATGCGCAATCTTCATATCTTGAAGGTCTTTGATCATAGAGCTACTCAATCAGGATTGACCTGGGGCTAAACAACAACAAAATATTAAGAAATGCCTGCATAGCAACAAAAGGTTATGCATAAACTGTTTCCCAAGAACTAGCGAGTAGTGTCATGGTCTGATCACTGTTACATCACTTCGCATTGTGAATGCTATACTTTTCCAATGCAAAAGCAGGAGATAATGACGAAATAACTATTGAAGGAGAGAAACTGCGAGATGCTTAAATCTATCGTGTAAGACGGAAAATGTCGATTATACCACACGATATTGCATGTAGCAAGACGTTGTTGCAGAAACAATATACAATGTCATCTGCAGATTACCCTTAGACAAATATAGAAAATATTCTTGATGTTGAATACAACCGTTTGTTCCATTACAAGGAATATTGTAGCAACATTCCCATCAAAACTACCGCAAAATCGAAACACATCAGGCCTGATACAGTATTTGGAAAAGAAAACAAAAACCATATACTGATAAAGAGACCAGATATCCGAACAGAGGAGAACATTTCTTTCAAAATCAAAGTGAAGGAGAACATTTATGGACAGTTGCTTCGTAAACAACTGCTTCCCTAAGCACATTAAATATTTACATTTGTATCCGTAATCAGTAGCACTAAATGGGTGTCTGCTAATGATTATGGATTTTCGAGCTGAAATATACTGAAGGCTTTACAGCCATTATTATTGAAGCAACGATATGCATATACCAACCGGCTTGAATCACCGTACAGCTAAACTTGGATTCTTGGAGAAACCACGTTGCTCCATAATTTATAAGCTATAGATTAATGATACAGTTCTATATTTAAGAGTTGAGGAATTATGCACATTATTTACATTATTTACATTATTCATATTTGACGGATATTTGTCCTCATTGTGTTTGTTGCTAACACGTTTCGGCTGATATACTCTCCAGCCTTCATCAGGTGTCTTGGGGAAATTTTGAACCTGGGTTCTTATTCCTAAGGTATTTTTTGATGTTATTATTATTATTATTATTATTATTATTATTAAGGTCACTGCCTGGAATCGAACTCGGAATCTTGGGGTTAGTAGCCCGCGCTCTTAACCACTATGCTATATGCCCGTAGGCATGACCTTAATAATAATAATAATAAAAACAACATCAAAAAATACCTTAGAAATGAG
>NC_068981.1:144299508-144306170 GCF_001194135.2 Octopus bimaculoides | reverse complement strand
TATATATATATATATATATATATATATATACACATTTATACAACAGGCTTCTTTCAGTTTCCGTCTGCCAAATCCACACACAAGGCTTTGGTCGGCCCGGAGCTATAGTAGAAAAGACTTGTCCCGTGGGAGTGAACCCGGAACCATGTAGCTGAGAAGCAAAATCATTATCACGCAGTCACGCCTAAAGACTACTTTAAAAAGTAAGATTGGGTAAGAGCTTGTTGCATCTTACGAAATTTCAAAGTTTACAGCTAAATGCAGAAACCTTATAGCATGAGACTATTATTTCACCTTCTGTGAAAGAAATTTTTAGCATGCTGCTACCAACTACAACTGATATAATTTTGCTCAGTAATAGACTGGTCTCGGCTAAAATCAATGAAAAGACGCTGAAAACAAGGTTTATGGTTACTTAAAAACAGTTAAATTTTGTTTACAACTTGAATAAGATACTAAAATATGATAAAGAGACTTTATTTCTGACCTATGTGCACTTGCTATTTCAGGAAAATTAATGCAAAAGGTTCAACGATTTACAAGATTTTGGAGATTTCTTTTTTTTTTTTCAACGATGAAGTAATTTATTTTAAAATCATTATTCTTTTCTACACAAGGCACAAGGCTCGAAATTTTAGGGGAGAGGGCATGTCGATTAGATGGACCCTTGTACGCAACTGGTACTTAATTTATCGACCCCGAAAGAGACGAAAGGCAAAGTCAACCTTGGCGACCGCTAAGCATTTCGCTCGGTATGCTAACGTTTCTGCCAGCACGCCGCCTTATTATAAAATCATTATTGCATGTGCAAAAGCGACAAACTGGCAAGATCGTTTGCGAGTCGCCCAAAAATTCTTAACGGCATTTCTTCCAGCTCTTTACGTTCGAGGTTCAAATTCCGTCGAGGTCGACTTTTCCTTTTATCCTTCGAGGTCGATAAAATAGGTATGAGTTGAGCACTAGAATCAATGTAATCGATTTACCTCTACCCCCACCCCCCACTTAAAATTTCTGACTTTGTACCAAAATTTGAAACCAGTGCAACTTCTGTTATTAGTAGTCGTTGTAGATTTATAATCCACTTAAGAGCAGTTCCAAATATTTTTACCATCCACTGTGTAATTCATATGTAACATTTAACTGCATAGCACTTTAGTGATAGATAACATGAAACTTAAGTTGTAATCAAAATTGTTAATAACATTTTAAAATTCGCTCGCTAAATATACATATATTTCGCTAACTTGGCCATGGAAACGAGAGAGAATTTAGACATCTTCATATACATAGATAGTTATCAAAAGGAAACTGTCTGCGATATATTCATAAACTACATGATTTACTTCTTGAATTTCATTAACTTTGGTTACGATAATATTTTAGGATCATGAAATCGGAAAGCAGTTATTGCTTACCTTTCCGATATTTAACAAATGAAATGACGTTACACTTTTTAGCAAAGGAACAAGATGTTTCTTGAAACAAAAGAAAGAATAATCAGATTTATTAGCTAGCCAAATGTGAATTTAGAACATTAGTATAGCTAACCGAGACTTTCATGTTCCAGTCGACATTTGCGGAACATATACCTGTAGTTTATGTTTAACAGGTAATTTGCTTAACAAAGCTAGAATATTTCTATCTTCACCTTCAAGTATTTAAGAAAAATATAGAAACTAGATTTAAAGATCTTAAAATGCTTATAATACTCGATTGAGTTTTAAATTTATTCCAGGCTGATACAAAAAATATTATTGCAGATTTATATTTAAAGTTCAGGCTCTGTTTCAACAAAATATCTATGAAGAATTATGGTTTAATCTATAAGATATATATCCGTCTTTGGAAGGAATTGAAGTTTTTGTTGTTAGCTTTTCCTTTCTCATATCTGGTTTAGGTAGGTTTCAGTAAAGAAAGAAGTAAATTACGAGTATGTAAAAAAAAAAAGTCGTGAGGTTCTCTTTATCAAATATCGAAGCTGATATTTTTAAGACAGCAAAATCTATTGAAGCACAAGGCAACCATTGTTTATATTACGTTTCATAAATATTGTTTCCATCATATGATTTATTACTCTTTTACTCTTTTACTTGTTTCAGTCATTTGACTGCGGCCATGCTGGAGCACCGCCTTTAGTCCAGCAATTCGATCCCAGGATTTATTCTTTGTAAGCCTAATACTTATTCTATCGGGCTCTTTTGCCGAACTGCTAAGTTACGGGGATGTAAACACACCACCATCGGTTGTCAAGCAATGTTGGGGGTGGGTAGACAAACACAGACATACAAACATATACACATATATACGACGGGCTTCTTTCAGTTTCCGTCTATCAAATCCACTCACAAGGCTTTGGTCGGACACTTGCCCAAGGTGCCACGCAGTGGGAATGAACCCAAAAAAATGTGGTTGGTAAGCAAACTACTTTATTTTACATTTGCTTTTTGCTTGTTTGTTTGTTTTTTTTCAATCTTGAAAATAAAATACATGCTTGATCCGTTAGCACCAGTGATGAAGTTAATTGTATTCTAAAAAAATTCAAATTCTGATGTTATTCTTTTTTCTAGTTTCTTTTATTTACATTCTCTAATACTATAGATCTAAATACAATTTCATTATAAATGTTCTTTTTCATTGATTTCCGTAAAACTTTCATCCGGGGGGGGGGGCACTAGTCCACGCAAATATCGAAAAGGAATAGCGTACAAAACATGGATTATAAACCACTATGCAAGATTAGATTTTGACTGATTAAAATAACGATTCTTGGTTTTGTTTATTTATTTGCAAAATATTCGGAAGGGATTTTTGCGAAATGCCAAACGAAGAAATGGTTGCTAGGGACTGCTGCCATAGATGTTCCCCATACCTAGGAATCAGGAATTTGCAAGATTTAGATTCAAAGGCTGACGGAAAGAACAAGACAGGATCACCCTGAGTTTGTCTTGTATATATTTTTTACATCTCGAGCAGACGGCCGACAAAACTCTCAAACTTCAGTCAGGAAAATGTTTATAAATATTTCTCTATCTACGCACATACATTCGAAATTAGTCAAAAAGAGATCTTTTGTAAACAACTACTTCGAAACCAAGATTATACATTTACATTTGTACCCAAATTCATTGGCGTCTTAGTTATGTTGCTACGTGTTTAAGTAATAATCACGAAAAGCTGATGTTCTCGAGCAAAGAAAGTAGCTAACACGTACTGTGTACATTCAATATGTAAGCGAAACTGAAAATATGCAAGAAATTTTTTACAGTTCACCATATAGCATTTTGCTGTTATATAATTTCGAATAGCGGAGCTTTGTTTCATTGAACCCATCCCCCAAATTATGCATGTACCAATGTACATACGATGGAAATATTTTTAATTACATACATAAATACATGCTTACATACTGATCTGATTATTTCTTCTATGTTAATAAGAATGGAAAAGCATTTAACTTAACTGAACTTATGTGATGTTACGTACAAGCTACTAAAGATGACTAACAAGTGTGGTATAGTTTAGTAATATTTACAAGGTGTATGTGTTTTGATACATCTTAATTACAGCAATCTAAAAGAGGAAAGGCAACAAGCATCTACTAAATCTGTTTTCTCTTATCTACATCTGGTATATCAAATAACTAAGATTTTCAAAAAGTGGAGTTTAGAATAATGGTTTCTAATTTAGGCACAAGACTAGGAATTTTGAGGGAAGGGGCTCTTAGTACTTAACTGGTATTTTATTTTATTGACCCTGGAGGGATAAAGAGCTCCGGCAGAATTTGAACTCAGACAGACATCAAAGTCATTTTTCTGACATTTTAAAGATTCTGTTACTTCAACACTCTTAGTGGGGTTTAAAATAATAATATAGTGATACTTAAGCTGCTTTATAATAATCTGTGTTGTCTGCCTGTAAACTGAATAAAGCATACGTAACATTTTAAAACAATTTTAAAATCCATTATTTTATTCAGCTTGCATACAAGTCAACTCAATTTTTGGTGTTACTTTAGCGTGCGTTCTAACTGGCCATTTACACTTTATCGTGCGATCTAACTGGCTATTTACACTTTAGCGTGCGATCTAACCTAACTTGCTATTTACACTTTAGCGTGCGATCTAACTTGCTATTTACACTTTAGCGTGCGTTCTAACTGGCCATTTACACTTTAGCGTGCGATCTAACTTGCTATTTACACTTTAGCGTGCGTTCTAACTGGCCATTTACACTTTGGCGTGCTGTGTAACTCTAAGACTTAACACTGACTCAAATCAGGTCCTTTCACAGCGTAAACTATAGATACTGCAATAGGCTGCACGCTAAGGAAGAATCTATTTATCTGATGCATTTTGATACTTGTTAGTACCTTGTTTTCCTCCCAGATGAATCCTGATCGAACATACTTATAATCAAAAGCATCTCAGCTATGGTCGTTCCATGGTACACCTAGGACTACATAATCCAACAACTATAATCTTTACTTGAATTTAGTCATAAGACTGTGGTTATGTTGGAGCACAGCATTGTATGGTATTTTAGAATAGAGTTCATTATGCTAGTATCAATAGTTTAAGCACATTATAAGGCGGCAAACTGACAGAATCGTCAGCACGCCGGACGAAATACTTAGCAGCATTTCGTCCGTCTTTACGTTGTGAGTTTAAATTCCGCCGAGGTCAAATTTGCTTTTCATTCTTTCGGGGTTGATAAAATAAATTCTAGTTGAGCACTGGGGTCAATGTAATCGACTTACCCACTCCTTCGAAATTACTAGCCTTGTGCCAAAATTTGAAACCAGTGTTTTAAACACATTATAAGGCGGCAAACTGACAGAATCGTTTGCACGCCGGGCGAAATGCTGAGCGGTATTTCGTTCTAAGTTCAAATTCCGCCGGGGTCGACTTTGCCTTTCATTCTTTCGGAGTCGATAAAATAAGTACCAGTTGAGCACTGGAGTTGATGTAATCAACTTAACCCACCTTTCACGAAATTGCTGGCCTTGTACCAAAATTTGAAACCGATATTTTAAGCACATTGTAATGTTGACACTCCGTCGCTTACGACGGCGAGGGTTCCAGTTGATCCGATGAACAGAACAGGCTGCTCGTGAAATTAACGTCCAAGTGGCTGAGCACTCCACAGACACGTGTAGCCTTTACGTAGTTCTCGGGGATATTCAGCGTGACACAGTGTGACAAGGCTGGCCCTTTGAATTACAGACACAACAGAAACAGGAAATAAGAGTGAGAGAAAGTTGTGGTGAAAGTGTACAGCAGGGTTCGCCACCATCCCCTGCCGGAGCCTCGTGGAGCTTTAGGTGTTTTCGCTCAATAAACACTCGCAACGCCCGGTCGGGGAATCGAAACCGCGAACCTACGACTGCGAGTCCGCTGCCCTAACCACTGGGCCATTGCGCCTCCACTTTAATCACATTAAACTAAATGGATTTATACGGGATTTGAACTCAGAACATAAAGCGATGTAACCAAATATATATATTGACCGATGTTCTTCCAAGTGTGCCATTACTCCTCATTCGTATTTTAAGTGATATAGTGCGAGTGAGTGAGAAATAATGTGTAATGGAGATGAAAAAGTAAGAATGAAAGACAGAAAGAGAGAAGGAGGGATGGAGTTAAAAAGTGAAAAGAGTGTGAGGGAAAGACAAATTATGACGTTGCTATGGTTAAAATATTTTCAATTTTCTTTTTCAGTATTCATTTTAAAATTAATAATTTCTTGACATGAAACAGTAATATAAAGATTAAAACATCAGTCAATATAACTTTTGCAGCTGCGAAATTCACTTTCTTCAACTAACTACACGAGACAAGAATGACTGAGCTTGTATGTGGTCACTGGAAGAGCTAAAAATAGCAGCCAAAATCGTTTTCAAGTTCTCAGCATACAGTTATCAATAAGGATTGGGTATAGTAAAAAAACTTTATGGTGCTCAAGTTTACTGATATGTGAACGAGAAACCCTGTCGCGAACTGGTGTCCCGTTCAGGGGAAAATGTTGTAGCTCCAGTCACTTACATGTTATGGAAACTTGGCAACTGGCCCTGTGACACTAATGTTCAGGGAACAAAGAGAGCGAACACTCCTGAAAAGCACATTTTTCAAAATTGGCAACAATTTTTTTTCTAACTCCTAATTTCATTTGTGCGATAAAAATTGAATTTCATTTTGTTTTGGCCGTGGGAGAACTTTCTGAAGTCATTATGTTATTTGACCAACCTCCCGTGTTTTTGAACTGTCTGCTCAATCTCCTGTGATGTGTTGGTGGCCACTGACTTCTAAAGAAACCAAAACGAGCCCTAACGTCATAATCTCTCGACACGACGATCCTGTAGAGTTTCATCTTAACATTACTCCTATATCAGTTGTTGTAAGGGATCTTTTCTGTTTGGCTGCCAATTTTCAATCTCTTCAATTTCTGTTCGAATTGATTTCGTATTTGGTGTAATGATATAGTTTTATATGTTAATCAATGCCTTGAAATTCATCTTCACCATAAATCAGTAAATAAAGCATTAATACCTTGTAAAGTTTGCAAATTTCGGATAATTTTAGCCAATCGTAAACCACAGATACATTCATGCTTGTTTCCATAGTAACAAGCCAAGCATCCTTTGTAGGTTTCATACATAATGATAT
>NC_068981.1:144296531-144299275 GCF_001194135.2 Octopus bimaculoides | reverse complement strand
GTGTGTGTGTGTGTGTGTGCGCGTGCGCGTGTGTGTGTGTCCCTTATTATCGCTTGTCAACTGGTGCTGACGTGTTTACCTCCCCGTAACCTAGCGGTTCGGTCAAAAACCCGATAGAATAAGTACTAGGAGTTAAAAAAATGTCCTAAGGTCGATTTATTCGACTAAAACACTTCAAGGCAGTGCTCCAGCATGGCCGCAGTCAAATGACTAAAGCAAGTAAAAGAGAAAGATGTGACACGGGACCATTTTCTCTTTTATGCGCTCTCTACCTCTCCAACTTCAGAACCTGGTTACGCCTCTGCTTCCTATATTAGATAACATACCGCTATAGAGAAGGATGGTCACAACTGGAAGGCCTTTATTTATCCATTTGCACAGACTTTACTGACCTTAGAGATCATGACCCCCTTCTTCCCCGTTTGTTAAAGATAATGTAAAACACAAAATTGAATTTCTTCAAATGAGGTGAAGAGAATTCTATCGTTATTTTAAGAAATTCAACGACTAAATAGTTAAGATATTCAGCTGCATATTCACGGAACATGTGTTCGAATACGTTGCAAGCATTATGGTGCGCTTCTGTGCGAGACAATCCATTCAACGTTGTTTCGGCTTAACAGCTAAACAATAGAGAATTTCTTAACTAGAACTGCAAACATCATCTCCTCTCGTTCTTTCTTTTCCCAGATTCAGTTTCCGTCAGTGTGTATATGTATGTATGTATGTATGTATGTATCTATCTATCTATCTCTTCTTATTCTATATTTTGTTGTTCTTTTCTTATTTCTCCACCAGTCTTTCTGTTTCGCTATCTATCTATCTATCTATCTATCTATCTGACCCCCTCGAAAAGAAAAACTCTACATTTGTATTTTGTCCCCTCTGTGTTGAGCCCTGTGTGGCTAATAAAGAAACCTATCTATCTATTTATCTATCTATCTATCTATCTATCTATCTATCTATCTATTTATCTATCTATCTATCGATCTATCTATCTATCTATCTATCTATCTATCTATCTATCTATCTATCTATCGATCTATCTATCTATCTATCTATCTATCTATCTATCTATCGATCGATCTATCGATCTATCTATCTATCTATCTATCTATCTATCTATCGATCTATCTATTTATCTATCTCTTCTTTTTCCATATTTAGTTCTTATTCTTTTCTTATTTCTCCACCAGTCTTTCTGTTTCACTATCTATCTATCTATCTATCTATCTATCTATCTATCTATCTATCTGTCTTTCCCTGTTTCTGGCCTTGTCATTTTTTTGTTTTCCTTCATCTCTCTCTCTCTCTCTCTCTCTCTCTCTCTCTCTCTCTCTCTCACACACACACACACACACACACACACACACACACATCCACCTAGGCATGCTGATTCTCAAACACATGCATACAACCACGTCACTCAGACATTTACACGCATTTAATACGTTCCTACAAATATGACGCATTATTTCGCTATTCAGATACAGGACTAAATTAGTAATGACTTATTCAGACTGAAGAGAACGATAACAGCCAAAATCTAGTTAGTCTAATTACTTTAAGTTGTTGTTCAGATAAAAGTCGAATCCGGAATATTGTAAAAACAGCTTCCATACCACACAGCCTTCCCTTCCACTACATATAAACAAACATTTACAAATTCTATGTCGGTTATTTCGACTCCTTCATGAGATTTAAGCTTTAATCCTACCAAAGAATAAAGATTTATATTGCAACCTTGTTCTGGGAGGAATCAATAATGATAACATTTGTGTTTTGTTTCTATTTACTGTGTTTTATTGGAGAAGTCTTCTGATTTTCATGTATGTATGTATGTATGTATGTATGTATGTATGTATGTATGTATGTATGTGTGTGTGCTTATGTGTGTATGTATATGTATGTATGTATATGTGTATGTATAAATGTACATGTGTGTATGCTTGCTGATATGTATGTACATACGAATGTATGTGTGTACGCGTGTGTGTGTATATATGTATATATGTATATACGAGCGGTGAAATGGCAGAATCGTTAAGCACGTCGGGAAAGATGCTTCGCGGCATTTCGTCTGTCTATACTGAGTTCAAATTCCACAGAATTCAACTTTACTTTTCACGGTGGTGCACCAGTATGACCGCAGCCACTTGGCTGAAACACATAAATAAATAAAAATACGTATATGTGTATGTATATATGTACATGTGTGTATCCTTGCTGGTATGTATGTATATATGAATGTATGTACATATGAATGAATGCTTGTATGTATATATGTAAATATATACTCGTGCATGTACGTTTAAATGAGTATATATATATATACATATAATACACGCTCACGTGGTCGCACCAGCTAATCCTGTCTCCTCTCATCACACACTACCAACTTTTGGATTCTACCTTCTTTCCTTCTGGATCTGGACTGTTTGATTCTGAACTTTATACCCTCCGGCTGCACATCTCCTACCCACGGATTTACACTGGACCCATCTTCTGATTGGAAATCGCTTCAATATACCACGACGTCTAAAAAACTTTTGAACTTTTCCACTTTTGTAAACCTCCTTTATCATCCTTTTTTACCTTCTCCGTATTCTTTCTGTTGAAGAGCGTAGCTCGAAACGTCAAAGACTTTCCGTATTCCCGAGCGTCATACTAATATATACTTTTGTTATTTACACCACCTGTCCTCGTCTGTTGTTATTTTTTGTATATTCTCCCATATATATATA
>NC_068981.1:144295615-144296272 GCF_001194135.2 Octopus bimaculoides | reverse complement strand
TATATATATATATAGGTATATAATTTTTTCAATGGAAAATTATTAATTATATTAAATGAAAGCTAATTGGCAGAGACCTCATGGAAAGTTGTGTTAATCTACTTTTCCATAGAGACTTTTTTCGTATAACTATTTTTTAAATAAAAAAATATCTTTCAAAAATAGAGGCATACTTATGTGATGTGTGCGTGTGTATGTGTGTGTGTATGTGTTTATGTGTGTGAATGATTCTGTGCACGTATGTGTGCGTGCGAGTACAGACATGGCTGTATCGTTAAGAAGTTCGTTTTGCAATCAGGTGGTTCCGAGTTCGATCCACGGCAAAACATAACAGTGTGTGTGTTTGCGTGTGTGTGAGTGCGTGTGTGTGTGTGCGCGCGCATTTGTGTGTGAGTGCGTGTGTTTGTGTGTGTGTGTGTGTACGCGTGTGTTTATATATACACACATGGTTTTTTTTAAATAATCAGCTCAAGTTAGAGTGGTTCGAGGGCTGGGTGATTCGTACGTACGAAACACTCAGCCTTTGAGTCACTCTGTAACTTCTGTCGATTATTGATTAAAACGTACATATACTCATGTATATATACACACTCACACACACAACACACAGTACACACACAACACAGTACACACACAAGACACTCCTATATATATATA
>NC_068981.1:144291100-144294946 GCF_001194135.2 Octopus bimaculoides | reverse complement strand
ATATAAACTTTTGTTTTATGACAAATTATATGTTGTTATACTAAGGGATTAGTCAACACTTAATACATTTGAGTATATAACCACAGATGGATTTGAAAAGAGAAACGTAAAGAGCCGGAAGGACAGCAATAACATAAGAAAGAGAAATAAAAGAATTTGTCAGTTCCGTTGCAAGACCCACAGCCTGAAATTGTTGAAGAAATGAAATATTTATATGGCGCCTTATATTTTAAGCGAAATACTAAAAAGGAGACAACATAAAACTGTTAAGTGGACTATCTTATCAGCAAGAAATAAACACTAAAGAGCTTTCAATCTATCAAATTACACTCACTACTATCTTAGAAAAAGGAAAGACTATTTTGTGCTACATAGTCTTAAATACGTCTCTTGCTTTGATCACCTCCGTAACTCTTCACATATAAATACAATATCAGATACAGGGTTGGGATTCTATGTGCTTGTTTTACCTGCTAGAAATAAAGGCCAAACTCTCATATTTCACCTTATTTGCTATCTTAAAAGGTAAGGAAATATATGCATCCAGAATAATGTGTCCATAGCGATCTTATGTAGAAAGCTTTCAGCTTAACCGTTATCATCTGTGGGATTTTTAGCCAATTAAAAATTTAAAGCAACCAAGCATTTTAGCCAATAAGGGATTAGTGATGTAAGAGCTATGTTGTAAACAGGGGTAAAATTTCTCTTTTCCTCAAACTTTCAACGTTAGACATAGGTTGTCAGTTTTATTTCATTCTTAACCAGTCGTTACCATTTTTCATTTCGCCCTGCCTCATTAGAATAGAATCGGTTATCTTAAAACACAAGGTACTTGAAACTGAACTAGAGAAATTGTTCCATAATTGTTATTTTCAGCCAGTTTAAAAAACGTGTGTTAGTCCATTAATTTTTTACTGTTGCCAATTATCTGTTCGTAAACATCTTGACTTTACAAACACGTGAAACATATGTACATTCCTATAAAATATTAATCAATTGACTTTGTAAAACACGAAAACATTTATGCTTATTTTCAATAACACCTTACTGCAGCACAAAACATCTAATTAATTTAAGTATGTAAATTTTCACAAACACTTTCGTGTAAACTTTGCCTTGATTGATTATGCTATTTAAGATCTATTTTTACTCTATACACACGAAACGCGTGGTCACAGTTATTATTGCTTCGTTCTAACAAGATCGGAGGAAGTCTATGTTTCTGCTAGTATATAGGAAGTAAGAGAAAAACATGTAAATCCTCCACAAAAAAACTTTTACTTTCCGACATATTCCTTGTTATAGCATTCTTTAAACAAAATTGGGGTGATCACTGCTGGAATGCTTTTGATCAAAGATCTGCTCAATGTGAAGTACCCTAGGGTTAAACAATGACGACGACGACGACAGCAACAACAGGAAAATAATTTGTTTTCGTGGGCTCCTATCAATTTTTGTTTGTTTGTTTTGGTATTGAATATTATTCGTGGTTTTACTCGAATGATAAAAGGGTGATATTAAATGATAAATATTTAACAACCTAACTATCATGCGAAGTATCTACAAACATAAGTAAATGATAACAACAACAATAACATCAATAAATAAGAGAAATAAACCAAATGCTTTCGGTAAAGAGAAGATAAAAATCAGACATTTTTATAACATATATTTGCAGTTTATAACCGATCAATCTGTCGTTAAAAGAAACATATTCCAATTCTTTAGAAAAGATGGTGGCATCATACGCCAACATGAGGACGAAGACTGATATATATTACAGGTTTAAAACTAAACATATACCAGGAATTTTACGAACTACTTGTAACTTGTCTGTATGTTTTATATCATATGTTAGCTATGAATAACGATTATTACAAATACATAAAATAAACCTTGGGAGGGGCATTATGCAGGTCATAATAAACATACGCACTTGTTCGGTCCTTTATTGTTATTGTTAGTTAATGGGTTAGTTACTCCGTTAATCAATTTATCGATTAGTCGTCGTTTTTTTACTAGTTTTTCAAACTCATATGTTAAACACTTTGGTCAAACAGTTAATCGTTCAAATGTTCAGTATTGTTCGTATTGTCATTTCTCTTTTTGTCAATTATTTCATCGCATTGTTGCAGTCACTTCATGGATGGTGATTGTAAAAACCGGAACTGTTTGACCGAAGTGTTTAACATATGAGTTTGAAAAACTAGTAAAACAAGAACGACTAATCGATAAATTGATTAACGGAGTAATTAACCCATTAACTAACAATAACAATAAAGGACCGAACCAGTGCGTGTGTTTATTATTACCGGCATAATACCCCTTCCAAGGTTCAATAGTATTTCTTTTAACACACGAATTCATATCAAGAATCTTGCAAACCAAATATAAATATGCAAAATGATTTTTAGTGGAGACGAAACAAAAAATGTTTGTGTTTAAGTTGTAAATTGAAGTAAAAGGATTTAAAACCAAGAATTGATACCGTCTCATCAAGAGAGAGGGGGTAGAGGGGGAGAGAGGGAGAGAGGTGGAGAGAGAGAAAGTTGTGTTGTTGCTACTGCTGTTTAGTTCCTAAGTTAACTCTGTTCAAGTAAACTTATGATCAAAAGCGCTCTAGCAATGACCATTCCGAGTGTATATTAAGTATGGTGTGTCAAGATCAGCACCTTCCAAAGTATCCTTTTCTAAGATGGTAGTATTTGAATTAGAGGAAATTTGACTTCTATTTATAGCGAGTCGTGCGATCATTTAGAGACTTACATTACAAAGTGAATTTTTGTATTATTAAAATGATCTCCGCCTCTAGAGGATGTATCATAATTATCCAAATGCAATTAAGACCAGCTCGACTTGAAAAGTGAGATAATCTCAGATATCAAGAAATTCTCCAAAACTGACATGCCATTAAAAAAAAAGGGACAGGCTTATTGTCTGCGGATAAGACGATAGTTGTGGACATGTGTTTCTGCTCAATAGCAAACAGCAGCATGAAAATGGTTCAATCTTATCTTCAGTTCAGTAGTCAAAGGACTTACCAAAAATAGTATTTAGGAGTAAAACTTTTTATAGCCGAAGTAAACTGCATAATTTAAACATATATGAGCTGAGAGAAAAGAAGCTCCAAGTGACCAGTGGCAGGAGAATTCTTGATTCTTGAGATAACCTCACCTTCCAAAGCGGAACTGGTCTTAATTGCTACTTGGCGATTATAATACACCCTCTAGAGGCGAAGATAATTTAATAAATCAAGTTTTTTATTGTATGGTATTTGACATCCCTGTACATTTCTGTCATTCAAATACATGCCACTGGTTACTTTGAATTGTTTCTCTTAGCTAAACACACACACACTCAAACCACACACATATTGTTGTGTTTTGGAAGAGATATTAGGCCAATAATAACACACACACTGGTTCAGTATCACTTCTTCATTGTTAGTCAATTGGTTACATATCTAACCAGTGCGTATTATTGCAATTGGTGTAATGACTCTCTCAAAATACAAGATTTGCTTTAGCACACAAAATCATAGAAATCTAGCAAACCAAATATAATATTTTTATTTTTATTTTATCTTTATATTTATAAAGCAAATTAGTTATTTAATGACGTCGCTAATGGTTGAACGAATGGATGTGTTAAGTTGAATTTGATTTAGGTGTTTCTTTTCGTTAGCGCTTATTTAATAGCAAAAATTCTTTGAGATGTTCAGTTGAAATTTCACCAATTTTTATTACCTTGATAACGCTATATTAACATATATTTTCGAAGGTATTATATTATTAATTTTAATAATATAGTCTATATGTCTGTATGTATATATATATATATATATAT
>NC_068981.1:144285152-144290916 GCF_001194135.2 Octopus bimaculoides | reverse complement strand
TATATATGCATGTATGTGCTTCTACTGTCACGCTAGTAGAGTGAGACTGAAGCAACAAATTGTGTGTGAGAGAGTGGCAGTTGGAGACGTTAAACGTTGGCAAGGGAAACGGAAAAAAATTTAAATTACAATGGCTGGAGTAACTGCTAAGTTGAACAAAATGAAATTGCAAATTTTTGTCGCAAATTTTTCGAAAAAAAGAAGATAACTAAAAACAAAACACTACATATTCATGTTAAATGATGAATGTTCTCAAACGTACACAAGTATATGCACAGATACATTCACACGAGCTCACATAATAATACATACACACAACAGATGTAACTTTTGCTTTCTTGGCTGAATTTTACATACGAAAATCAATTATTAACAAAAAACAGAAGCCGTTTTTATAACAAAAAAATATTTTTACATAGAATAAAGAAAATAGTTTTATATTCAAATTCACTCGTTACTCACACATACACACACACATGTCTGATTGTACATATGTATGTATGTATGTATGTATGTACGGAAAGTAAAAGAGAAACTACAGTTTAATGCATCCCAATATTATTTTCTCATAAAGCGGAGAACTAACAGAACTGTTAATACGTCGGGAAAAATGATTTTGTCCATCTTTACGTTCTGAAATCAAATTCCGCTGACTTCGACTTTGCCTTTCATCCTTTCAGAGTCAATAAAATAAGTACCAGCTGCGCACTGGTGTCGATATAATCGACTTACCCCTCTCTCAAAAATTGCTGGCCTTGTGCCAACATTTTAAACTAATATTATTCTCTCAGAGTAAGGCGACGAGCTGGCAGAGTCGTTAGCACGCCGGGTAAACTGCTTAACGGTATTTCGTCCGTCTTTACTTTCTGGGATCAAATTTCGCTGACTACGAGTTTGCTCTTTTTCCTTCGGGGTCGATAAAATAAGAACCAGCTGAGCCGTGGTGTCGATTTAATCGACTTATGCCCTCCCACGAAATTCATATTTTATAATGGAGTTTTGCTGTGGCACGTTTCCGAGGATGTAGTTTACTACTGTGTTGATAAAATGTACAGAAATCTTTTTAGGTGGTTTAGATCATTCTCCACCCATCTACCTTAATTTTGTTATCACCAATATCCGTAAGTTTAGTATTTTTCACATATTTTTCAGATTTCTTAATTTGAAGCATTAACAATATACACTTAATATTTCTGAATGCGTATTTCTGTAGTACGACGCACAAAAATATGCATTTTTAAACAGAGCTATAAGGAAGCAAAATCGGACTGTCAGGAAATGATGAGAATTGTTTATCAAAATGATCGGAATTTACACCCTCGAACTCGAAATGTCATTTCTGTGAAATGTCTATGCAATTCATGTATTTCTCAGAAAGTTATGAGGAAACAAAATCATATGGCTATTAAACTGTACTTCCACCTAACTATCGTGGATGTAAAATCAGCATTGTATCTGCAACTTATTGTAATATTATTCTGTTAAATAAAAAGGGCAAAGATTTTAGATAAGAAATTTATCAACGGTTTCTTCCGTTTTTCTTTTCAATGACTGCGCCATTTTCTCTCTGTAATAAAATAAGCTGTCGTCAATTTTGATGACACGGGTATGTTAGTATGGTATTATCATGTATACATATAGTGAGAGAGTAGAAGAGAAATAGAGACAGAGATTCTTGCAAAATAAAATAAATTTTTCATAAAATATGAAATTACATCAGGTATAAAAGAAATTTTTCATAAAGCTTGAAATTGCATACAGTACATAAATATAATAGCATTTGCTGTATAAATAGAAAACAAACACCCGCTTTTCTTAATTCAGATCTGTTACATGTGTGTGAGCGTGTGTGTGTTCTGGTGTATCTCTGATGTATCTGATGTATGTTTTCCAGTGTCTAAATCTTGTATGTATTTGCACTACAAAATAATATCAAATAAAGAACCAGTTCCAAAGAGGACATTCCGACCATACAACAAACATAGACAACTAAATACTTTGTTTCTCAATCAACACCACAACACGAACATGACACCACACTCTCAAAACAGGCCTAATAAAGATTGGTGGAATAGTACACCTTGTAAACAATTTTTTCCCTTCTTGAATATTTTCATTTTTGTGAGATCCGCCAAAGTCTTTGTATAAATAATATTGGCTTCAAATTTTGGCATAAAGCCAGCAAATTCGGGATGGGGATAGGCCGATTACATCGACCCAGTACTCATCTGGCACTTATTTTATCGAGTCCGAAAGGATTAAAAGCAAAGTCGACCTCGGCGAAATTTGATCACAGAGCATATAGACGTACGAAATCCCGCTAAGCATTTTCGCCCGACGTGCTAACGAATCTGCCAGCTCGCTGCTTTCTTTCTATGAATAATATTCCTTTCTACTATAGGCACACGCCATGAAATTTTGAAGGAGGATGCCAGCCGATTACATAGGCCCTACTGTGTAACTGATACTTATTTTATCGACCCCGGAAGGATGAAAGGCAAAGTCAACCTCGGCGGAATTTGAACTCAAAACGTAAGGACGGACAAAATGCCGCTAAGCATTTTGCTTGGTGTACTAACGATTCTGCTAGCTCGACGCTTTCCTTCTATGAATGATATTGACGTGTACTGTGTACTCTGCAGCTAAATTGGGTGTCACTGAGTGTTTCTGCAGCTAAATTGTTAATTTCTTGATGTAACAAATGACATTTGTATACTGATGTTTAAAAAATAAAAACAATCGAGGAATAGGTTAAACGTCATCCCTGCTGGATTTCCGGTAAAATGGCAATGAACACACGTAGAAAATGAAGACACGACAAATTCTGTTCCTTAGTTTGCCTGTAATCTTTACTGTTGAGCTCTATAAGCAACTAATTAACTTTTGCCCAGCAGCCTAGGTTGAGGGTAAAGTTAGACACAGGGGCCTACGCTGAAAATCGAAGTGTCAATGAGCAAATACTATGTTTATCGCTGGTATCAGGAAAATAGGATTAACAATGTTTTGGAATGAACGAAGTGACTGTAAAGCGTGTGGTAGATTCCACTAATCTTCGTTGTTTTAAATCCCCTAAAATACCTAAGAGATGTAAGAAATCTGCTCCAATAATTAGTATAGATGGATTTTGGTTGTTATTTCTCGCAGCTGAAGTGATCTCCAGAATGCTCTTTCTCATTTCAGATTGTATGACATGTCAGTGATGTATAAACTAATAAACCAATAAAGAGATTATATAAATCTTGGTTGGCAAATATTAATAGAACGTGATGTAATCATCAGTCTTACAATAAAATTAGCTGATAGTGTATACTTCAATAAATTTTGCATTATTGATGAAAGCATATTTATGAGTAATGATGAATTAGTTTTTGCTAATATGGATGGCATATATATCAATTGTGAAGGTTATATATGTATATATATATGTACCAGGGTAGGCAGTTGGTGATCTGTATGTAGTCAAATACAAAAAATAAGCGAAACACAGACGCGCGACTGAGTTGAAGGCAGATTTACCTCTGCCTTTATAGCACGTAAAGAAAACAGCGTTCTAGAAGTGTACGCAGCACGTGTACTACAGCAGTAGTATGTGTAGCTTAAATACTGACACTGAAAAGCAGGGGTGAATTATGCTTACCTAATCTACAAAAAAAAATGTTAATATTTTGCATTTTATGCATAGTAATCAGAGTAACCTTCGTAATTTTATTCAAATTAGGTCCATATTTTGCCATAAATGGAAAATATTGCTAACGATTTATTTTATTCAAGGTAGGCATTGTCTACCTTGCTTATCTAGGCGGACGGTTCCTGGTACCAACATATATACATGCTGGTACATACGAGCGGGTACTGAAAAGTTCCTGGTTTTGAGTAAAATGCAGGAGGATCGACTAATTAAGATTTTATTCAACATATTCTCCTCTTAGATCCACACACTTATCGCAGCGATCACTTCAGTTTTTCTAAGCCCTGTAAAAGAACAGGGAAGGTTGAGCCTCCAGCCAGGCCTTTCGCGAAACCCTTAAAGTCAGAGACTTTTCAGCATCCACTCATATATACAAGAGGTTCAGCATCCAGAGCTTGCTTACCAACCACATGGTTCCGGGTTCAGTCCCACTGCGTGGCACCTTGCGCAAGTGTCTTCGACTATAGCCTCGGGTCGACCAAAGCCTTGTGAGTGGATTTGGTAGACGGAAACTGAAAGAAGCCCGACGTATATATATATGCATATGTATGTGTGTGTATGTGTTTTTGTGTCTGTGTTTGTCCCCCAACATCGCTTGACAACCGATGCTGGTGTGTTTACGTCCCCGTAACTTAGCAGTTCGGCAAAATAAGTACAAGGCATACAAAGAATAAGTCCTGGGGTTGATTTGCTCGACTAAAGGCGGTGCTCCAGCGTGGCCGCAGTCAAATGATTGAAACAAGTAAAAGCGTGTTGAGTTTATTCTGTTGGAATCACAGCTGTACTGGATGGGACACGTGATCCGTATCGTAGAATGAGGCTGTGCTCTTGTGCTCCACAGTAAAGCTGAAATGCGGGAGCTTTTGGATGTCATCATATAACACCTCACTGAATCGAGTATCCTTATTATGACTACATGTAAGAGGATAACGACTGACTACAAATGATGGATCAAACGAAAGGAGTAAACGTTACGGAGTCGACTGGATTAAAACAAGAATAAAGAAGAGAAAACGTGAGAGCAAGATCCTCTACATTAGATCTAACAAAAACGTTCTGTGGGAATCTATAATCAGAATTGTGTCAACATCTTTGGTCTACAATCTTAGGGAAAGAGCAATAGAGAAAGAGCAAAAAAAAAAAGATCTTTTGCTACCATGTCATATTTGATTAAGAGACACAACAAAAGACAGAAAGGAGGAGGCGGAGGAGAAGAAGAGGAAAAAATAGTGGTGGTGGTGATGATGATGATGATGATGATGATGATGATGATGATGATGATGGCGATGACGATGATGATGATGATGGTGGTGGTGGTGGTGGTGGTGGTGGTGGTGGTGGTGGTGATGATGATGATGATGATGATGATAAAATGTATTCCAAAGAGGAAATGTAACAAAACATTTAGCCTTGTAATACAGCGTTGTTGCCTGGCATTCCAACACCGCCACCGCCGTCACCACGGCGACCACCACCACCACCACGTGGGTGCCTTCAGCAGAATTCACTCTGTTGCATGCATTCGGACCGGGCCTCTTGTCTGAGAATAAATCAATATCTTCATGTGCTGCTTCTTAGTAACGCAAGCCACAAGGGCGTGGTTTCTTCCTCTCTTCACACACCCACTTCCCTCTCGTCCGCCCCACTGTCCCGGTGACCCTGCAAATGTCATGGGCACTACCCTTCCTTCTTTAACAAATCAAAAACCAAACGAAAAGAAAAAACTTCTAAATTGCTATGTCAATTAATTTAAGTATTACATGTTTTTTTTTGCGCGCGTGTGTGTGCGTGTGCACGTGTGTTCATGTGTGTGCATGTGTGTTTTACATCACTTAATATAATTCGCCACACCTTTTGCTTTCAGTGACATTGTAAATGTCATGTAAATATAAAGAATAAACGGTGTGTGCCCCGCCCACCTCTATTAGGTTAAGTAAAGTAATACGACAGAATGGAATGCTTAACCGTGAATGAAATTAGAATAGTCACGATGTTTATGCTGAAAATCATATTAAGAATCTTTTTGTTGTTGTTGTTGTTGTTGTTGTTGGGTTTTTTTTATGTAGAATGATATAT
>NC_068981.1:144283646-144284200 GCF_001194135.2 Octopus bimaculoides | reverse complement strand
ATATACATACATACTTACGTACATACATACCTACATACACACATACATACATACATACATACATACATACATACATACTTACATACATACATACATACATACATGCATACATACATATATACATACATACGTATAGAAAAAAGCAATCTTTACTAATTTACTAACCTGAAGAAAATGAATTCTCATGATGTAAGTGAAGATTATCGTCATCAATATCGTCATCATCATCATCAGTAGCATGATAGCTGTTATGCTGTATATGTATACATACATATATACACATGTGTGTGCGTGTGCGTGTGTGTGCTTGTGTGTGTGTGTGTGTGTGTGTGTGTGTGTGTGTGTGTAATCTTGTACAGCAGGCAGGAAATTAAACTCTAGCATATATCTATATCTATATCTATATCTTTTACATCACCTATTCTCAAACTTTTTATTATCCTAACTCATTTTGGCAAATCAATAATTTATGCGTATATATATATATGTGTGCATGCTTGTGTGTGTATGTGTGTGTGTGTGTGTGTGTGTGTGTGTGTGTGTGTGTGTGTGTG
>NC_068981.1:144281107-144283166 GCF_001194135.2 Octopus bimaculoides | reverse complement strand
CAAACACAGACACACACACATATATATATATATACATATACATATATACGATGGGCTTCTTTCAGTTTTCGTCTACCAAATCCACTCACAAGGCTTTGGTCGACCCGAGGCTATAGTAGAAGACACTTGCCCAAGGTGCCACGCAGTGGGACTGAACCCGGAACCATGTGGTTGGTAAGCGAGCTACTTACCACACAGCCACTCCGTATATGTTATATATTTTTTATTATTTTACTCTTTTACTTGTTTCAGTCATTTGACTGCGCCCATGCTGGAGCACCGCCTTTATTCGAACGAATCGACCCCAGGACTTATTTTAGGAAAGCCTAGTACTTATTCTATCGGTCTGTTTTGCCGAACCGCTAAGTTATGGGGACGTAAACGCACCAACATCGGTTGTCACATGGGGAGAGAAACACAGACACACAAATACAAACATATATACGACGGGCTTCTTATCCTGTTTGAAGGGTGTGCATGGTGTGCATAAGTTAAAAGGTGTGGGGGAAGAAGTAGAGGGAGCGGTAGAAAGGTAAGAGGTGTATGGCTTGTGTAAATGTGTGGAAGAGAGGTTTAAATAAAGGGGCGGAGAATTTAGAACGCGAAGGACTGAAGTATGGCGAGACAAAATCAATTCCTGCTCTAGACAGCGGCAGGGGTCTGGGTAGCCTCTGGTCAAGGCCAGTCTGAAGACAAATGTTACAGAAAATGACTTGTCAAGCGGAAAAAGTAAGAGACCTGGGTGTCATTACCGAGTCTGACGCTCCGAAGATGTTCAACTAAATCAGTGGTTCTCAAAGTGGGTAGTATCCCCCCCCCGGGGCGGTGGAAACTTCCAGGAGGCGTTGAAGAAAAGTGGGGTGATGATGGGGTAGCGATTCATGTGAAAGTTTTGGCGATAATGGGGTGGCGATTCATGTAAAAACAACAAAATAATGGGTTCGTTAGATTAAGCTTTATTTCTGAAATTTGCTTCAGAAAAAGTTCTATGTTTCTGATGGTTAGTTGGCATGGGGGCGCTAAGAATGTAGCCTGGGTTTGTCCAGTCTACAGGGAGTAGCAAAGCGAGCAGGGGGTGCAGTACATCAGGTTACCAATCGATGATATGGTAGGGGCGGTTGTCGGTACCGGTGAGGACGGTGGTGTTGGAGAGGAAGAGACAGCGTATACGAGAGCAAGGGAAGGAGCTAGGTTGAGTACCAGAGGGGAGACGAAAGCTATTAGTCACTTAGGTTGAAGGCTCGTTTGAAGGTGAGTAGGCTGGCGACGATGTGGGAGGTGGGGGTAGATAGGAGTTGGCGGAAGCGCGTCAAAATGGCACATTGGAGGTGTAGGGATAATATGCAGGGGAAGGGAAGCATATAAGTGGAGGGCAGTTGCGGGAGAGAGGGCGGTTGCGGGAGAGAGGGCGGATGCACGAGCACCAGACCGGGCGCAGGCAAGGGTGTTCTGGATAACAGCGAGGGTGTATACCCGTCGGGTAAAGCAGCGAGCTATGAGTTGGAACTGTGTCTAGTGTTCATCACTACAGAGCCGACCGTAGGGGATGGACAGTTTGTTATGGGTAGGGTGGGAGGACAAGACGTTGAAGTAGGAGCAGGAGTCTGTGGGTTTGTAATGGATGGCGGTGATAAGAGAGGAGTGAGAGATGGTAAGGGAAATTTCTAAGTTAACGGAGGCGTTACAGACAGGGCAGAAGAATTCATATATATATATATATATATATATATATATTACGGAGATGTACTTGCATAGCAAGTGACCTGATCTAAGATCGTGTGCTGGAACGAAAACAACTGCAGCGTGGAAGGTGTTTATAAGCCATTTAAAATAACACAAAAACCGTTAGATTCACTTCAACATTTAAAATTAATTTGTCAAAATATTTTCGTCGCTTTGAGACCGCGAATTGTTCACTGACAAAGTTCTGTGCTGCATCTCAGTGAACAGGTCGTGGTCTGTAAGCGACGAAAATATTTTGACAAATTAAATTTAAATGTTGAAGTGAATCTAACGGTTTTTATGTGTTATTTTAAATGGCTTGTAAACACCCTCCACG
>NC_068981.1:144279019-144280647 GCF_001194135.2 Octopus bimaculoides | reverse complement strand
AGAGAGAGAGAGAGAGAGAGAGAGAGAGAGAGAGAGAGAGAGAGAGAGAGAGAATGGAAAGTGGAGTATACTAAAATTATTGGAGAATTATGATTTGAAAGTTGGCGGTCTTTTTTTAATAGTGGATCATTTTCACTTTCTCAAACTATAGCTATTTTGGGGCGGTCTGCATGATTTTTTCATCGAGGATGTTGAATTATGATTTGTGTATTGTTATAGCGTTAGTTTTTGTTGTTTAATCATTCTTTTCGAGTTTTTTTAATGATCATTTTCTGTGTTGTAGACGATTACGATGAAAAATAATCCAACAACAGCATTAAAAAAAAAAACAAATCAGCAACAACAACAGCACATTAGATATTGAACAGATTTTGTTTTTAATAACGTGAGAACAATTACAGTTTGATAAAGTGAAATCTGTTTATTATTAACAAAGATTTTCTTGAAAAGATACAGAAAGTAGACAGCGATATTGTCGTTGGTGATGTTGTTTAACTACAGAACAGTGCTGATCAAGTATATCTAAGGTCAAAGAACATTCCAGCTGGACTCATCAGTATGTTAGGTATATACAGGAATAAATTATCCAATGAGTCCTTCGTTCTTTAGAAAGGCAGGTTGTGATTTTAAAGGACGTTTTCTGTTAATTATAGTGTGTCGAATGATCGCTTAATAGCTCCCTGCTTTAATTTTCATTTGACCTCTCAGAACAGAGATTAGATAGAAAGCGGAAAACAAGCGTATGCACATGTGTATGCAGATGCATTCGTATTAGTTAGTTTGGAGTAGATTTGCTTCTGGTCTCAGTCTACAACAAACTATCATACCTTCAGGTTGTAGTCAGTGTTTCTCTGAGTACCGATTTTTTTTTTTTTCTGAAGTTTTGAATTTTTTGTCTTCTTTCAGTCATCCATATTCTTTTTTATCATCACTCACTCTCCTTCACTATTTCCATTGATCCACTCATTATTTCTTCTCTACGTTTCTAGCCTCATATACATTGGCATGGCTTTTTTATCTCTTCTTCAAAATCAACTGCCTTCGCCTCTTCATTTCTCAACCCCACACTTCGATATTACACATCAATGTTTTTCTCTCTCCCTCTTTATCTCAAACATTCTTCCCCTCTTTATGTGTCGATTATCAGATTACCTAATTCCCTTTCTCAGTCATTAATTTCTGTTTTTATTCCTTTCATTTCCCCACTCTTACTTGCGTTATGTTTCCTGTGTCATGTTTCTATTTCTCTCTATAATTCACTGTTTCCTTGCTTGATAACCTGTCTCACAAGTTGCTTGTTTCTTCTCTACCTTCTACGCTATCAATCTCCCACTTACCTATTTTTGCATCTCGTCTACATCACTTTATAATAGTTTCCTTTCTCTTTCACCAATCTTAGTAAACTATAACCATTTTGCTTTTCTGTGGACAGCTCTCTCATTGTCTTTGTTTGATGCTTTCCCCTTCCGTTACTATTCTGGTTTTGTAGATGTTCTGGGCTAGGTATTAACCTAGTACAGCTTGAATCAAACTTGTTCCTGATTTTAGTTTAGAAATTTTCAGCCATTGTTGGCTTTCATTGCGGTTTACTTCCTCTCTGTTGAGTTTATATATATATATATATATAT
>NC_068981.1:144269941-144278653 GCF_001194135.2 Octopus bimaculoides | reverse complement strand
ATATCTTGAAATATTAAAGAGTTAATATATTCAATAAAATCACCATTAGCTTCAACCACGGCTTCCAGACAACTTCGGAATCTCCTGCAACTCTTCTGGACGGTCTCTTTGTTTAAGTTGGTGAATGCTGCCATAATCCTTGCCTTCAGTTCATCTTTGGTGTTACAAGGAGTTTTGTTGGTCCCTCGCTAAACTGCGGCCCACACATAATAATCATAATAATCAAGGGGGTTGCAGTCTGGGGAGTTAGGTAGCCAGATGTTAGGGGTGATGTGGTCGCAGAAATTGTCTGACAGCCATGACTGGGTTCTCTTGCTTGTGTGGCATGGTGCAGAGCCTTGTTGCTAGGCACAGTGTCTTCCAGCAGCCACTCTCTTGACCCAGAGAAGCACTAACTTCTCCAGGCACTTGATGTAGGGCTCCGTGTTGAGTCTGAGGCCGTGTGGGAAGATGAATGGAGTCATACCGTCACCATCACTAGTGATCACTCTTAACACAATGATGTTGGCTGGATGTTTGATTTTTATCACTCTCAGTACATGTTTTGGGAACACGGCAAGCCAACGGTTGTTCTGTGTTCACACTCTGATCCTGGCAGAAATTTTTCTTGTCTGATAAAAACGAAAGCACGTTTGGTTGGAGTGGATGCTTGAGTTTGTTCGAAAGCTTTGAAGCGCAGTCTTTTCTCTTGGCCTTGATGGCTTAGGATAAAAATTAGTCCTTTCTCCTCTTGTATGTGGAATACCGAATGTCTTCATGCATTACCTGCCTGATAACAAATTCAGACACTCCCATATCCGTGGCGACGGATCTGACTGACTTGGAAGGATCGTTGTCAATCATGGCCTTGATCTCACCAACAAATTCAGGAATTCTTTTCTTATAAGAAAGATCAAAATGAGTTTTCCGAGCTGCTGTACCTTCGTAATCATCATTTGACTCATCCAACTCTTTTTGAATCCTCTGCGCTGTCCTCAGATTGACACCCAAACACTCTGAAATATTCATATTGGAGCTTCCGGTGCGAAGCCAAGTAGTACAGCATGTCATTTCCAAATTTCTGGCAGAGTGAATTGCGTCATGCTGTTGTTTTTCTTACAGATGGTGCCCAACTGACCCTACTGTACTGCGTAGTTGACAAAATAAAAAACAAACAACGCGCATGTGCGAAATCAAAAATATAAAATGGTGACAATTTACCCATCGTACCTTGTATATATATACAGATAGACAGACAGATATATGATGATGGTTGATAGTTCTTCACCTTAATTTCTCTGTTTTGTATTTTATAAATTTGTACCCTTCCTAAGTATCTATATGATTGGTTCAGCTCTAATTCTCTGACTTTGGTGTTTAATATCCTCAGTTCTAAAGTAATTTTCCACTTCTTATAATAGCTTTGATATATGTCTGATTCTATGCTTATTTTCCTGTCTTGGTTGAATCTGTGGCGGCACAAGCAGTCAGCGCCATATTGGATGAGATTTCGCCGGCAGCCATTGCAATCTCCGAGACAGGAGCGAGATCTCACCTGCATCCATTTGCCATGCGCGAAATCACAACGAGGTTCGCGATGGCAAACTGGATATAAGGGCCCACAAACAGATTCCCTTTTTTTCACCGCAAGCGCTTGCTGAACACACACTCGCTGGCTGAGTCTCCAGGCTAGTCCTGTATGCACGTCACATTATAAATCTATGAAAGATTTTTGGTGCCATTTCCATCTGATACCATACCCTATAAATAATTTCATGTCATCTATGTAGTCGTGGTGATTTATAATTTTCCCAAAGCATATGTACCCAGTGCTGGTTTAATAAACAGGTTTGTTAAAAGAGAGTTAAGCAAAAGAGTGGGAGGGAATAACTAATCCCCTCGGAAGATTTCTCTTCTGGGAGGTACAAAGTTAGTTTTAATTATTTACACCTTGTTTTGTAATAATATCGTTGTTTTTCATTCTGTTATGGCATGGTATTGCTTTATCGATATAGAGTTTTCTTTCAGTATCCAAAAGTGTCAAATGCTTTCAAATAACTTTCGGTAGTCAATCCAAGTCTTTTTAAGGTTTGTTTTCCTCTTTTTTAACGTCTTTTATAATTGTTAATAAATCGTCATGTGCACGATGAAGAGCGAGAGACAAAACGATGATTCGACGATTCGTTCTCAATATGTTCTCGCAGATTCAAAAGTGAATGTACTAATTGCTGTTGTATTTCGCCATTGGAGTAAAACTTCCCCTTTCAGACGAATGTGTGTTCATAACACTCGGCTCATTAGTGTAAGATTTACGGACTAATGAATCTAATAAGTGTTTGCAGTTCATGTTCATAATTCCGCAAATTATTTACTGATGCATGCTGATATCAGCCGGCCGATAAAAAAAAAAATCGTCATTTCCACAATGAACTGCGAGAATCAAAACGAAGATATTCATATTCATTCTTTATACTTTCCGGCAGATTTCAAACGTAAATATGTTAATTGATGCTATGTTTTGTCATAGAACAACTCTTTTCAGACGAATGTGTGTTCAGAATACTCTCGATTCATTAGCGTAAGATAACTTTGAGACACCTGCTGTTTCGACATCGTTGTGTCTGGTCAGTCAAAGGTTTACGCCGTGTGTTCCAAAACCTCCTTACGCTAATGAATCGAGTGTGTTTTCAATACACATTTGCCTAAAAGAAGTTGTTCAGCAACGACGAAATACAACAGGGTTAGCATATTCACGTTTGAATCTTCTGAAACTTATTGAGAATGAACATACAAATCATCGTCGTATAATTGTTCAGTTCGCTACTATTTATTTGCAGTCGTGTATTCCTTTCCAGGAACCCTTCTGGTCCTCTGGTAACATATCATATATTACTCTCCATATGTGGAATCAAGCAATTGTACAGTAAGGATGTAAGGGCTTTATATATTATTAGTAACCATGCTATAAATCAGTGGCTCTCAATCATTTTTTACCTGTGGATCCCTTTGATTCATGTTTTACTCTGTTGGAACCTCGTAGTCATTTGATGTTTAAAAAATCCTATCATATTTTTATAATTAAACGTTTTTAGGAATTGTATTTAAAAAATCGCTAAAATATGTTGTGTATTGTAGACGTATAACTAATTTATTGCGCATAAATTTTAAAAACAAAATCTTATATGGAGCCCCAAGGGTCATACAGGCCCCGGTTGAGAACCATTGTTATAAATCATAACTTTGTAGCTCTGAGATTTTTGTTTTTAGGTAATTAATGGTAGAATTTCCCTCCAGCAGTTGATCAGATGTTGATAGTATTTTGTTTACAATTTAAATGAATGCTGCTACCATATAACTACAAGTCTTGGTGAGCTGCTTGAATCAGAAATGGAGGACATGCATTTTTTAGTGCTTACCAATCACTTACAGTTCTCATTGTGTTGGTAGGTTCCTTGTCAGTTAAAGTGAATCATATTATATCTTATCTCTTCCCTTCATCGTATATTTTCATGTGTTGTCATTGCTCCTTATTTTCTCCGAGTATACCTGAATTTTTGTTGATACTGGTGTATCTTCCAGTGTAAAAGTCTTTTTAAAACTATGTACAGTTATATCCAACACATTTTAATTCACACGTTCGCGCACTTCATGTACACTCAAACGTGGAAAACCTTTCGCTGCAAAAACTGCCTGGGTTATGAATGATGTTATCAGACTACAGGACTCACAGTACTGCACTGTTACGCTTCATCAACTACAGATACCAAATCTCTCGTCGTAGCCCACTGAGAACAGCATATAATAAATTTGCTACTGAGTGTAAAGCTTGGTCAAGCTGGAATTAATTAATCAATTGATTAATTAATTAGAGGCACAGTAAGGAGCGATGATTAAAATAAAACTCTGTACAGTGATATTTAACACGTTCCGACAACGCCATTCCTTGCACAAATACATAAGTTTTCTCACACAGTCTATAAGAACAATTTCTCTCCTGAGATAGTTTCTACCGTGGAAGTCTTTTCATGTTTGACTGCACATGAACATGTTAAATATAACTATACATACACACTTGCAAATGGACGCGTGCGTTCGATGATGTAATAAATACAAATGATATATAAGCATGTGCATGTATACATACATATATGTATATACCTACATCTACATGTATATATAGATGCATATACGTGTACAGGACGTTAGACAAATGAACGGGAGCATAAAAACAAAACGAACTTTGTTTACAGACAACAGAACGAACACATAGGAAAACGAACAAGCCACTTGGAATTAATCCTTCATCAGCTGCCTCTATTCTAAAACCAGGCGTTTCGAAAATAAGGCAGGACGCACTCTTAGAATAGTTTCTTCCTGAGTAGTGGATTAACTCACTAAACAGAGGAATCCAAGGTGGCAAACACAAACCAAGACAGGGAAAATTGGACAATGAAAACATTAAAATGCCGTACGGCCAAACGCGTGGGATATTGAACGCTAGTGAAATGGCGAAGCTGGACGGAGAGATAGTAGCTATGTCTCGCTTTTAAGCTGATGAAGGATTAATTCCAAGTGGCTTGTTTGTTTTCCTATGTGTTCGTTCTGTTGTCTGTAAACAAAGTCCGTTTTGTTTTTATGCTCCCGTTCATTTGTCTAACGTCACGTACCCGAATATGCATCTATATATACATGAAGATGTAGGTATATACATATATGTATGTATACATGCATATGCTTATATATCATTTGTATTTATACATACACACCTTTATTTTAATCATTGCTATTTACTACAGTCTTTTTCATTTTCTTTTTTTTTTTTTTTGTTGTTGTTAGTGTCTCGGTAAAAATTTCGGTATTTGATTGAAATACTTTATTGAACTGGAAGACACTCTTCGTTTTTTTTTTTTTTTCTCCAGAGCGTTTTATTATGTGCATGTTTTTTTCTTGCTATACTTTCTCTACATATTTCTTCAACTTTCAATATCTTCTTTTTCAATGATAATGTACTTTTATAGCATTTAGATCTATTTGTTTTCTTCTTCGTGTCGGATCTTGCCATTTCTCGTTTGCTAAGTAAGAATACATCTTTTCTTCTGTCTCAATTTCTGTTCCATTTTTCTTTCTACAGTTTGGTTGAAAATCTGTCCCTATTAGAATCAAGTCCAGTTTCCCTCCATATTACTATTGCTATTGAATAAATTAGATAATTCAATTTGTTATAAACAAAGTTTCTTGCGCGACCTTATTTATCCATTATTTCATAGAAACGTTCATTCATTTGTAGCTTGAGGAAAAAGTCTTTCCAAAGTTGATTCTTGTTCATTGATCGAATGACGTTCTTTTATTCTTATATTTTCTTTATTGATTTCTCTTCAATATGTCATGTTATATATATGTGTGTGTGTGTGTTTGTGTTTGGTTTGTTGTCGGTATTTGTTTATTGTGGTTTTGTATTCGGTTGAATGCTTTTATGGGTTTCATAATCTTTGGGAGTTTGACTTCACTTTTTTTTTCTTTTTGTTTCATGTGTGGTCGGTTATCTTTTATCCTTTACTTTTTACTGCTTTCAGTCATTGGACCGCGGTCATGCTGGGGCACAACCTTGAAGGATTTAGTCGAACAAATTCTTAAGCCTGGTTCTTATTCTACCGGCCCTTTTTGCCAAACCGCTAGGTTAGGGGAACATAAACAAACCAACACCAATTGTCAAGCAGTGTTAAGGGACAAACACAAATACAGACACACACACATGGATATACATACATACATATATATAGACAATGGGCTTCTTTCAGTTTCCATCTACGAAATCCACTCACAATGCTTTGGGCTCCCTAAGGCTATAGTAAAAGACGCTTGCCCAAGGTGTCACAGAGTGGTTCGCAAACTTCTTACCACATTTATAGGCTTTGTAGCATTTTCAAATTTGGCTTGAGTTCTTGATTATGCGGTTGTGCCTGTTGGGTTATCTTTCTTATGTAGGGTCTCGTATATCTTGTATGTGACGGGTTCCTTAGTGACCACTTTTTTCCTTTTGTAGCAAGTATGTTTTTTATGAGAACTCAGATGTTCTATGTTCAACGTGTAATGTAGTAAAAGGTGCAGTTAAATCCATCTTCAGGATCTTAATTTTATTTATTACAAATCTCTGTACGTTTACTAGTGTAATTACTGTAATATTTTTTCCTTTTGGGTTTTTTTTTTTCTTCCTATCTCATATGATCATTTAATGATATGAGTATGTTTTAGATAATGCTGCTATACAGTATGCTTGCAACATTTCAATGTTGTTTCTATTGCTTCTTTTTTTATAATGTTTATATTTTGGATGCTAAGAGACAAGCCTTTTTTGTGTGGAGGTTAACCTTTTGATAAGAGTACCACTTGTGAACAAAACATCTTGAGGTCTTACTATATAATAGTTCTAATTAACTCATAATACAAAATTTCATCATTGATTTCACAGACTGATTTATTCCTGGGTCTGGTCAACATTATTTTCTGTTTTAAGATTGAATGTTTTATTTTATTTTGTTTGTATTTAAATGTTTGTTTTGTTTTGTTTTGTTCACCTCAGATGTTTTCATGTATGTTGCATAAATATCAAATTATAAATTATTTGTAGTAACTATAGTTGTAGTGGTAGTAACAGCAGCAGCTTAACGCTACAAATTAGGCATATCTCTGACAGCAAACAATTTTAATTTTTTACGAATAAAATTTATTTATTTTACTTATTTTTAGTCTTATTTTTTACCATCATCAATCATCATTTCTCATGATTATGATCAACAACAACCACAGCTGAGCAAAACAAGAATAGGCTCAGGTATGTGATTATGATAGTGGTGATGGTGATAATGATGGACTATGGCACAATATGGGGAAAGGGTTTTTATTTGTTGAATCAACCAATTACTTGACCAGTCCTTATTTCACAGAGTGGGTGTAGACATGGCCAAATGGATAAGACATTCACTTGTAATCATGATGTCCTGTGATTTTCATCCCACTGCTCGGCATTCTTTAATTCTTTACATGCTTCAGTCTTTGCACTGTGTCCATGCTGGAGCATTGCACTGAAGAGTTTAGCCAAACAAATCGACACCAGTGCTTACTTTTTTTAAGTCCACTACATATTCTATCAGTTTCTTTTGCACAAACAATTAAGTCACAGGGACATAAACAAAACAATACCAATTGTCAAGTGTTGAGAGACACAAAAACAAAAATACACTCAAACACACATACATACATACATACATATGCATACATACACACACATATATATATATATATATATATATATACACAACAGGCTTCAACACAGTTTCCATTTACCAAATTGGTCTAGGAGTACAGTAGGAGACATTTGCTCAAGGTGCTGTACAGTGAGACTGAACCTGAAACCTTGTGTTTGCAAACCAAGCTTCTTAACCACAAAACTATACCTGTATCAATGATAATCCTTCAGCATCTTTGGCAAATGTCATTTACCATAGCCTTGGTTCCATCACATGTTTTTTTTAATGAAACTAAGTAGTGGAAGTTTGACAGATGGATTGTACACATGGTGTGTCATTTTGACTACCTGTTAGGTATGGAAAAACTACACATGCCTGTGGAATACTCAGCCACTTGCATTTTAATTTAACAAGTAAATTGTCCAATAGATCAAACATTTGAATGCCCATTATTGAAACTGATGGTGAACAAGGCTCCATCATCTCATGGATCTCAGGAAGGTACAATGCATGTAATATCAACTGTAATTGGATTTGAATTGAAGAGGCAAAGTTAACAGCAAGGTGTATATATATATATATATATATATATATATTTATATATATGAGGAGAGAGAAAGAGAGAGAGAGTAAATATATCAAAGTGCTTTACAATTATCAAAGCCATAAACATAAACATATTGTTTTTGTGTTGTGAAGATGATGATGAATACAATGATGATGTTGATGGTTATGATGACTGTAACAGTGATGAAAATGGTGATTATAATGATGATGATGATGATGATGATGATATTAATGTATTACTCTCGTTCATTCTGAGTCACCAACAGAAAGAATAAAATACTACTATTTTACATGATGTCACAATTTTTCAAGACTGTTGATTAACAATAAAGACTGGCACAGCTTTGAGTAATTACTGTTGTTATAGTTACTACTGATGTTGTCATTTAGCATCAGGCCACTCTGACAAGTGGCTTTACAATGACATGGTGAATGAATGAGGGAACAACAACATGATCACTCTCGATCTGTTAAAACAAAATGTCTCTTAAATCAATCACTAATTTCTTAAAAATAGGAAAGACACTTTGGTTAATGTAGTCCGGATACACTTAAATGGACTAAATGGCCATGACAGGAAGACCTCTAACCATAGATCTGCATTCTCTGAGAAGATCAGGGCTAAAAAAACAACAAGTATGATGCATAGACAGATGACTGTCATCGTCGTTTAATTAGAGATCAATCTAAATCAAACAAATTTATGTTCAAAGAATTTCAGCTGTGCCATTTCCCTATGTTCAGAGAACTCTACTCGTTTACTCTTTTACTTGTTTTAGTCATTTGACTGCGGCCATGCTGGAGCACCACCTTTAGTCGAGCAAATCGACCCCCGGACTTATTCTTTAGAAACCTAGTAATTATTCTATCGGTCTCTTTTTGGTGAACCGCTAAGTTATGGGGACGTAAACACACCAGC
>NC_068981.1:144267592-144269504 GCF_001194135.2 Octopus bimaculoides | reverse complement strand
GTACGATCAGTAAATACTGGTAAAGTGGACTCAGTCAAATTGCATCAGAATAATACACAAATTAGTTGCAGCATGATTACATATCGAAATGTCTGAGAAGAGTTTATAGCTAATAAAATTAAAATTTTCTGAGCTATTTAGAGTCTACATTTACACCATCATCATTATTTAACATCTGTTATTCATGTTGTGATAGGTTGGATGGTCTGACAGAGGCTAGTAAGCCAAAGGGCTGCACCAGTCTGTACATTCTATTTGCATAGTCTCAGTTGGTCATGCTTGGTAATCCAGATAGATGGTTGCTTCTGATAAAATCCTATGAAGGAGGTGCCTGAGGACTCTACCAACACAACCTTCCCAAGAATCGTTGGGTGGAGAAAATAGATGGATGGATGGATGGATATTTGCATTATGTTTTCATCAGTTTGATCTTTGTTTATCACTAAGCACCTTATTGTTTGTTGGTTTTGTAACTGTTACTAGACTGGATTCATAAGTTGCAGCTAACAAAACTGGCATTCAAACTATAACTGCACTCACCATCTTATCTCAGTGCTCCTCCATTATCTAAATACATACTTATGAATTAATTATCGAATGTCTATCTAATCACACATCCAGCTAGAAATAACAACCAAATCACACATACACACACACACACACTCTGTCTTTCTCTCTCTCTATTGAGATAACCTCAACTAAAAGATCATAAAATGATGGAAAATTTGACTGAGAAACTAATCAAACAATGGATCAGCACATTACATTTATTGTGAATCCTATATAGATGCTTGACTGTCTCAAGAACTCCTTTACCAACTCATTATTGGTGCCAAAATTAGCACATATGCCTCACAAGGATTGTCTTATAAAAATAGCTTCATAAATAAACAAGCCTCTGAAAAGCTGGCTTAACCCAATAGTATTCAGATTATTTTGTCAAGTGCAATGCTTATTTATCCATATTGTTTTAAATTAATCATGCATTATCTCACAGTTTTGAGATTTTGATGACATGATTGTTTATTTTTAGAATAACATTGTAGGTTAGGTATAAGAAGCTGGATCTGGCTGGTTTAAACATAAAGCAAGTAGTATAGTTGAGCCAGATACGACCAGTTTAAATGCTAAAGGTTTAAAGGAGATGTCACACCTTCCAATCCTTTGCACAAAGAGAAAATCAATGTGTCAATACCTTGGGTTATTTATGAGTTCCTTGCATGACAATACTTAGAAAACAGTCGAATAAAAGTATCTGTAATGACAGGATATAATTCCTATCTGTGAATAAATGACTGATCAAAGAAAAACACATCAATGGTATTATGAAAGAGAAAGCCAGCTTCAAACATATTACTATTATTCAAGACCATATCAATTATAGAAATGACTGATTAATCAATACGTCATGACTAACACAATCTTATGAATAACATCTCAGATTCTTATGACAAAGAGCTCAGAGACTTGAAAAGCAATAACTCAGAGACCCATATAAGAGGCAGGTGGTAAACAAGATTTTCTGCAACAGCAATGAATAATTAAAAGTTTAAGAAGAGAAACAAGAAAAATCCAGAAAGTTACATAGAATCAGTCCAGAGTAAATAACTTTTGTAGCAGTCTAATTGGATTCTATGAGAGATTTCGAAAGAGAACAAAATCATGACCCTTCTAAAATAGAAAAAGGAATTATTTGTTTAGGTTAACTGCAGTGTGTATATATATATAAAGTTGGTTAATGAATTGATCATGTGTTTATCTATGCATAGACAGTGTGTGAGTTAGTGTGCATGTCTGTGTCAGTGATGATGAGATAATAATAAAAATAATAATAATAATAGAAACACATATATGTATGTATGTATATATATGCATATATATATATATATTAGTGTGTGTTCATATATACTTA
>NC_068981.1:144266557-144267143 GCF_001194135.2 Octopus bimaculoides | reverse complement strand
ATATATATATGTATGTATGTATATATAGGCTTGAATTCACAGCAAACTGTTTGTTACGATAAAAATGATTTGCTTTTTCAGGAAAGACAGTTCAGAGCAAAGGTTCTGTAGAGTTCCAGTCTATTCGGGCATTATGCCACCTGAAAATAGAAATTGGTTGTAGATAAGACTCCAAGAAATGATCTTTGTATCTCATTGGTTAAGTTAGCCTAATTTTGTCTTATTATAGTACCATTTCCTATTTTTCTTTTGTTATTATTTTTTGCATTTTTTTTTAATTAATCACATTAAGTTCGCTAACCTAAGGATAAGGCTGAATTTCCCATCATGCAACATTTTACTTCTCTGTAATGTCTTCTATAGGAAAGTCACCATTTACAAAATTAATTTCTTTCCTCTCCAGACACATAGAATAAATATCATCTATCTTAATGGTTTATTGCACTAGATACAATAAATACATTCAGTCTGGAATGCTGCTGTTCTTGGACAACTGCATTGTCCTAACACATAAGGCTATTGATCTCTAACACACACGCTATGTATATATAGACTATATATATAGACTATATATATATATATATAT
>NC_068981.1:144262803-144266547 GCF_001194135.2 Octopus bimaculoides | reverse complement strand
ACATATGTGTGTGTATACATATACATATATATATATATTCGCATGCATTCATATATAGATATTCTCATCATTTAATGATATTAATATGAATGTGTGTGTATGTATATATATGTATATACGGACACTCACACATATACACATATATATAGTGTGTGTTATATATAAATATAGAAATATAGGAATAAATACATGCATATGAATTGATTTTACACATCAGATAACAAAACATTAAAAATGAAATAACTGAAATTCACTATGCATACAAGAACATAAAATATATATACAAATGTAAAGGCAGAAACATGTATATATATATATGTGTGTGTGTGTATGTATGTATATATATATATATATACACACTCAGACAAACAGACATACACACATATGAGTATATATATATATATATATATATATATATATATATCACATGATCAGGTGATTGACCAGGCTATCGAAGGTTGTTACACCTCACTGGTCACAATGTACTTAGCATCATTTTAGCATTTGAATGATAACACCCTGCTGGCTAGGTGAGCAGGCCAATATACAGACAGACAGATAGACTGACGAACAGACAGACACATAGATAGATAGTTTCTTTTTTCTTTTCATGCCATAGGACTCATAAAGCTGATTACCCATTTTGTAAGGAATATATGTAGTCAAAATCACAACTTCCTCCAATGAACAGTTGGTCCATTGCAGGCATCCAGGCCAGCAATTTTGAAAGGCGTGGGCAAGCCAATTACATCAACCCCAAAATTCAACTGGTACTTTATTTTATTAAATATAAAGAGATGAAAGAAAAATTTTACTTCGGCAGGATTTGAGTTCAGAATAGAAAGAGCCGGAAGAAAGGCACCCATGCATCTGTCCAATGTACTAACAATTCTGCCAGCTCACCACCTTACATGGTTTTACTACTTTCATCCACTGGACAGTAGCTAAGCTGGGACATAATCTTTTAAGTGTTTAATCAATCATACTGAACCAAACAGTCATTACAATCTGGTATTATGTTATCAATCTTTTTCTCAAACTTGTAAGATATAGGATATAAAATTCAACTGAACATCAGTTTTTAAGAGGTGTGATGATAAACACAGATATTGATGCCCACCCCACAGACATATGTACCATATGCAAAGATTCACATACATTTATAAGTTTACACTCAGTTTCTGTCCAATATATTTCACTGATAATGCGCTAGTTAACCCAGCAATAATAGAAAAACATTTACCTAAGAAGAGGTGTGAAGTAAGTGGAATAGAACCTGAAATTGTGTGGTTGAGAAATGATCTTCTTAACCTCAAAGCCATGATTTCATCTACATGTGTGTGTGCGTGTGTGTGTGTGTGCGTGTGTGTGTGTGTGTGTGTGTGTGTGTGTGTGTGTGTGTGTGTGTGTGTGTTCTTCAGCCAAACTCTTCGCAAGAAAGAGACAGCAATATAAATTCTTGTGGATGATTTAAATAACTGAAAAATTCAGTTTGTGCAATAGGATAACTAAGATGAGACTTGTTATTGGAAACTCAACACCAGTGGTTATTTCTGCCAGGCCTGAAAGGATAACAAAAGGATTGCTTCTATGAGATCCTTCTGCAGACTACTTCAATGACATTTGACAGTGATTTCATTATCTTGACTGACAACTTCAACAAACATGTTGCCTAATGTGTCAATGACTTCCATGACATGAGGGTAATAGATATGAAATGTGGAGAACATAAAGCTCCTGGAGTCCTGTGATGCAATTAATCTAACCATTTGCATCTCACAGTTTAGGAACCCAGCCAACCACATCACCATCTACCATTCTGGTGAACATACAAATCATTTAGATGGCATTGTCACCAGGAAACAAGAAAGAAGAACTATGGTGAATACCAAAATCTTTCCAAGCAAAGAATGCTCTATGCAGCATAGATGTGGCTAACAACTTCAGAGGCAGTCAGACATAGAAATGAAAGATGGCACCAAGAAGGAGATATGCTAACTAAAAGATCTCATATTTGGGAATAGATTAAGAGAAATTCTAACCAATGTACATAGTTGATAACATAAAGGTACCGTCTCGAGTCATGCTGACTCACAAGGGCTGGTTTCCAATTTTCCTGGTGTATAGATTCCCCACTTGGACAGAACACTGGTCTGTCACAGGATTACATATCCCCACTACCACTCATCTCCCTAAATACAGCTTTTCTTTGCTACCGCTAATCTTTCTCACTGCCTAGAACCATTTAACTTGATATCAAGCCTTCATCCATATACTGTCATCTCCGTCCACATTTTACATTGATCACTGAGCCACCAAATTATCTCTCTCCACCACATTTTTGTCAGCTGGGTGGACTAGAGCAATGTAAAATGAAGTGCTCTGCTCAAGAACAGAATGCATTGCTCAATCCAGGAATCAAAACCACAATCTTATGTTCATGAGGCCAACACCCTAACAACTAAGTCATGCACCTCCACACCAATGTATATGACTATAGGGAGAAAGATTTAGACACCAGTAGCATAGATGACAACAGGAAATATCTATGAAATAACCTGCTTGGGGTTACAGATCAGACATCAATTTGAAAGTAATGTGGAGGAGAAATGATATGGTTGATAGGGTGATAAAGGCTAAGACACAGGCTTGTAACACATGGAAAGAAGGCACAAAGCTTGTGTTAGAACTGTGAAGCTACTTGGAAATAAAGCAGAAGACCAGAAAGAAATGAAGCAACTATGCTCTGTTGGATACATAATGTAAGTGTGCATGAATGACATAGTACAAATGTGGTGAGAGAAAAACTGGGTATAACAAGGGGCTACACACAGAGGGGACAAACAAGGACAGACAATGGATTAAGTCGGTTATATCGACCCTAGTGCGTAACTGGTACTTAATTTATCGACCCCGAAAGGATGAAAGGCAAAGTTGACCTCGGCGGAATTTGAACTCAGAACGTAGTGGCAAACAAAATACCGCTAAGCATTTCACCCGGCGTGTTAACGTTTCTGCCAGCTCACCTCCTTCTTTCAGTTTCTGTCTACCAAATCCACTCACATGGACTTTTGTTAGCCTGAGGTTGTAGTAGCAAACACTTGCCCAAGGCTCCATGTGGTGGGAATGAAATCAGAATTATCTTGGTGGGAAGTAAAATTCTTAGAGTGATCCACACATAATCAGACATGAGTATGCATGCACATACACACAAATCCAACGCACACCATATATACATGTATAATGTTTCTTCCTCTGATTGCCTTAACTTCACCAGTTTATAATGACCTGCAAAGGTTATGGCTACAGCCCATCCATCAAACAGAAAATGATGGCAATAAAATAAAATGCTGACTATTTTATGAACTTACTTTGTCCGAATGCACAAGTCAAGTGGAGGTACCATGTCATCATCAGATGGTGTCTTGAAGTTTGGATTGCTTATGTCTACAAACGAAATTAGAAAAACAAAAACAACATCCTCAGTAATTATCATCTAAAATAACAACTCACTTTAGAAATATATATTTGTATCTCCTTCAAATCTGCTGAGCTTAGCATCAATCTGTGAATGGATGAATGAATGAACAACTGCACGCATGCATGCATGCATGTATATATGTATGTATATATGTATGTATGTATGAATGTATGTATGTATGTGTGTGTTTGTGTGTGTGTGCATGTATGTATGTAAGTAAGTATGTATATATATATATATACATATATATATATATATATATA
>NC_068981.1:144247944-144262637 GCF_001194135.2 Octopus bimaculoides | reverse complement strand
ATATATATATATATATATATATATAAAAGGAAATAGAGAAATACAATTTATATATTAAAAATCTAATTACATTATAATATTATATAACTATACTATAAAAAGATATAATATAATATAACATAATATGACAAATAATTAAAACAAATATACATCCGACAATTTGTTTTGACTCATATTCACTAGTGAATTTATAAAAATTCACATTTATGCATATGAATCTCTTCAGGGTAATATTTGTTCATAAAACAGACAAAAATTCCATGCTTCGGAACCAGTGATGGTTTGTTTATGATTTAGCAGGCCTTGCTAAATCCTTTAGTGAATTTATAAAAATTCACATTTATACATATGAGTCTCTTCAGGGTGATATTTGTGATAAAACACAAAAATTCCATGCAAGGCCTGCTAAATCATAAAGAGTTTTGTGTCAGTCGAACCTTTTTTATATGTACATGCGCTGAACAGTTCCTGGCTTTAAGGGTATCATGAAATGCCTGGTTGATACCTTCTGAGTTCTTTTATAGGGCTTAGAAAAACTGAAGGACTGCTGCAATAAGTGCATCAATCTGCGAAAGGAATATGTTGTATAACATCGTAATTAACTGATCCACGTGTATTTTCTTCTTGCACTGTACTTTCAAAGACTTGTGAAATATGAGATCCTTTACTTAAAGAACAGCAAGGGTTAGTGACAAGAAGGGTATCTAGTTTTGTAAAACATTACTTTTGCTAGTATGGTCTTGTTTACAGCTTGATAAATGGCAGAATAAATTATTATTGTAGCCAAGAAACCCTAGGTAGCTGTAATTACAAGATTTGTGGGTTTTTATTTTAAGATTATCTTTACTCTCTCAGCTGATTGAGAGCTTTTCTACTTGATAAAGCATTACCACATAATATATATATTTCTTTGATACTACATTAAACTGCACCTGGTGATGAGGCTTCAGTGCTGTAGGTTGCATGGAGTCTCCTCTCATGAACCATTACTCCTAGGTCTGTCCTGACTTGGAACAGTAGTTCTTGCCAGGGTCTCATCTCTGGGTGAAATAGATTTCCCAGGCAGTGGACAAGGCTCCTATTATTTTTGATAAAGCCATGGGGAAGGCAGCTCTTCTAGGAAAAAGACATTCTACTATAAAACTTGCAATCAAAATAGTACCAGTCATCTTGACAATGCTTCTTATTGGAACCAACTATGGCAACGGGGTGGGGGGAATGTTGTAGAAGCTTTTGTTACTTAAATCCAGTGATGTACAGACATCTCACTAACAATTCATTTCTTTATCTGTTTTGTACTTTTTAAAGGCCTATGGTGATGGATGGATGGTGTGCAAAGTCATATCCATGCACATGCAAGGATGAAAGTAAATCAGAACAATCAGGCTGAATGTGAGATGGCTATCATCTGACAAGAAGTAATCATTATGTGTATATACAGGGTGTCCCAAAAGTCAGTGATGGGTTTCAATTTTTAATAACTTCCTTAACTTTACAAATAAATATATAGAATTTTCATATAATATAAAGGACATAATGGAAATTAATATGCATAAGTTAAATTTTGCAACACCACTGCATCACATATGAAAAATGCCATCACTTAAATGGGAGCCATTTTCAGCTTCGCACACCTGTGCTCTTTCCAAAGGTTGCACCATAACACCCTCAAGAGTTTCAGACCCTACTTCTTTGATTTCTCTATTGATGTTCTCCTGCAGTTGCACCATGGTCTCCGGTTTGTTGATGTAAACCCTCATTTTCAGGTATCCATGATTGAGACCTTTTTGCACCCAGCCATTCAAAGTAGACCTCACACATGGTTCCAGCAAGATGGGGCAACTGCTCGTACCACAAAGGAAACAATGCAGTTGCTACGGCAGTGCTTTCGAGAGAGAATAATCTCCTGCTAAGGCAATGTCAACTGGCCTTCACATTCCCAAGACTTGACTACCCCATATTTTTTCTTGTGGGGATACCTGAAAGAAAGGGTTTGCATCAGCAAACCAGAGACCCTGGTGCAACTGAAGAACATCAATAGAGAAATCAGAGAAGTAGGGTCTGAAACTCTTGAGGGTGTTATGGTGCAAGTTTTGGAAAAAGCACAGGTGTGCAAAGCCAAAAATGACTGCCATTTAAGTAATGTCATTTTTCATATGTGATGTAGTGGTGTTGCAAAATTTGACTAATGTATATTAATTTCCATTATGTCTTTTACATTGTATCAAAATTTCATGCATTTATTTGTAAAGTTAAGGAAGTTGTTAAAAACTGAAACCCCTCAGTGACTTTTGGGACACGCTGTACACTAATGGAGGTACAAAATGATGACTGGGTATTAAAACAACATGCATACATAAGACAGTAGAACAAAGTTTGAGGGAGAATTGTTTGCTGTTTATATCAGATCAGGATACAGAGTAGATACCCCTTTGTTGGCTTTATATATGAAGAAATGCATGACTGTGATTTATGAATTAAGGGAGATTTGGCTGCTATTCCTAGCAGGTATGGCAATTAAGTAGAGGTGCTCCCATTATATACAAAAATAAGAGTGTAAGGTGCAATTTGTGGTACATTTCGCTGCTGTTTCTGTCAGGTAGAGCTACAATGAACAGGTGTTTCCTTCTGCATCATTTTTACAAATGTACAGCTATTCTCTTTTGGAGATGCAGATCAAACAATATCTGTTAGTAGTATAGAAATAACATGATGGAGAAATATGCTCATTCTCAAACACATTACAAACTATTTGATCAATGAAATAGAATATCATTGTATTGTCACTTAAGTCAGAATTACAGTAAAAATGCTGTTACCCTTTATTTCTGTTTAATCTTCTTTCTCTGATTTTTACTTTTGTGTTCTCTCCCTCTCCCTTTCTCCCTCTCTCTTTTGCTTTCTCTCTCACCCTCTCTCTTTATCAGGAGACTCCAGGTATAACAAGAAAAAAGATTATTACAAATGCATGGGCTGTAACAATAACATTATATAATTGATCATCATTGAGAAGAGATCCTGGTTGACCTAATTCTGTTCGAATTATTAAACTTAAAGAGGTACCTAAAAGTCCTGATCAAATTCCAAAAATAAAATATTAAAAGACAAAATAAAACATCAAGGGCGTTTAGACTATGCTGTTTTATTTCTTCGTGCTTTCTCATTGTAACTTATACCGGTCTCATTCTCCATCACCTGTTATTCCAATTCTCTCTAATTTCTCCTCCCATGATTGCTTTCCCTTGTCCTCATCCTTTCATTCTCTCTATAAAATGGAGAACGCAAGTCAAGATAAAATACTCAGCTCTTTTCAAAAGTTTAAAACATTGAAATAAAACATTATACTTTTTATTGCGTCTGAGGAGAGTCATTCTCTTTTAGTGCCTTATTATTTAACACACTCACCAGTAAAGTTTCCACTCATTTACTTATTTATGTTTTCTAAAATTTTCTTTGTATCTTGCAAATTTTTCAATGGTCATTGACTCTGTCCATTATCAGAGCTGTGTCTTTTTTGTTTGTTTGTGTGCATGCATGTGCATCAGTATGCCTGTGTATACACATATATGTATGTATGTGTGCATGCATGTATGTGTGTGTATGCATGTATGTGTGTATGCATATGTGTACATTTGTATGCATGTACATATTCTGCATATTCATGCATGCAAGATTAACCCTGGCATTAACTGTAGAATTAGAAATGTAGTCTACAGCATAAGGTGCATAGAGGGTGCTTGTAAAGAGAAGAACATGGTATACATAAGTGAAACATCTAGAAGCATTGCAGAGAGACTAAATGCACATTTGAGACAAAAAACAGTTCTCCATATTTTACCAACATGCCAAAGACATACATGGAGGCACACAGGGTCAACTTGACATCTATATTTTATCCAAGCACCGAAGGACCCAACACTCAGACAAATACAGGAGTACATCCTCATAAATGAAACATCCCCAGTACTAAATAGGAAAAATACATAGAAGGTAGCCATACCTCAAAACTCACAGTTTTGTATATACACAGGTAGAGTTGTTAGTAGGCTGTTATGTTGATGTATATATATGTGTGTGTGTGTGTGTGTGTGTGTAGGTAAATGAATATGTAAGTAAACAGATAGATAAATAGATAGATATGTACACAAGTAATATGGACAGACAAGCACACACATACATACACAAATGAAGACTGAAACACATGACCATACACACACACAAGGATACATATGCAGACACACATGCATACATACAAATATACAAACACACAAACACAAGAATATACAGAATACATACATACAAATTTACACACAGGCATATATATATATATATATATATATATATATATATATATATATATATGCATACACACATACATACATGCATACACATACATGCATGCATACATACATACATACATATGTGTATACACATGCACACTGACACACACACATGCACACAAACAGACAAGCAAAAAGAACACAGCTCTGATAATAGATAGAGTCAACGATTATTGAAAAGGTTGCAAGACGCAATGAAAATTTTAGAAAAAATAAATAACTGAGTGGAAATTGAACCAGTGAGTGCATTAAATAATAAAACACTAAAAGAGAATGACCCACCCCAGACAATAAAATATGCTTCAACACACGAATTCACATAGAGAATTTTGTCCCACCCATGCTAGCATGGAAGACGGACGTTAAATGATGATGAATCTTACAAACCAAATCCAAAAACGAAATAAAATTTTTTGTATATAACAAAATATGCTTTATACAAAATCTCTCTGTGAGATGGTAAATAATAATTATAATATATAGTTTGAGGGGAGTTTGTTTTCTGTTTTGACTATTAAGTATATCATGTGGAGGCCCCACATTAGCTGAAATAAGAGGGCTGTAATTTAAGACAGAATTGGATGCCATTTCCATCAAGTATAGTTGCTACAATTTAGATGCCTCTCTTGTTAGCTCTTACATACACACATACATACAAAAGTCAATAAGGTTTCATGTGAAGGTGATGTGGGTGTTATGTCTGTCATCTTGAGATATAATATAGAGGCTCCATCAATTTGTCTTATAATTAGCTAATACAGACATTTACGTTTAATACAATGAAGCTATTTTATTTTATCTGCCTTATTGGGGATGTTGGCAATTACAATAAAGTAGCCCAAAGCTACATTATCAAAAGGAGACTTCCATTAACGTGACACTTAATTTAATGTCGTTTCTCATTTGACACATTGTCATCATAATTATGCTCATCATTATGATTTAATATCCACTTTTCCATGCTTGTTTGGGTCAGATAGAGTTTTTTGAGGCAGATTTTCTATAGCCAGATGCCTTTCATGTCACAAATCTTCACCCTTTTCAAGCATGGTAAAACTTCCCCATGACCAGAAATGCCTTTGTAGAATATTCGAAATGACTGACTTTGCTTGTATGGCAGTAACACTCATTTACAATAAACACAAGAGGGCCACATCATAACTGGAGAATACTATGCCATCTTGCTGAGTCAGCTATGAAAGACTATCAAGACCAAATGCCTAGGAAAACTGAAGAAAGGGGTCTTGTTTCATCAAGACAATGCTCCAGCACAAGAGTCCTTGGTTTCAATGGCTGCTGTGAGTGATTGTGGCTTTGAACTGGTTGATAATCCTCCCTATTTTCCTGATTTGGCTCCATCAGACTATCAGCTGTTAGCCAACACAGAAACATCACTGGCTGGGAGCCAGTGTCACTGTGATGGTGAAGACATTTCTACTGTTGATGACATTTTTGACTAACACAATGAGAGCTTCTTCACCAATGTGATCCAAGCACTGCAACACCGATGGAAGAAGTGTGTGGACTGCAAGGGGGACTATGCTGAAAAATAAACCTCATTTGGTCACATTCTATGAGAGTGTCTTGGTTAGCCTATGAACTTTTCAGTCAACACTCGTGTGATAAAAATTGCTGTTTATGCAAGAAAAAAAACTACAAGAACAACTAAATCCACACAGTTTCTCCTCCTCCTCCTCCTCCCCTCCCCCACCACCACCATTGTCACCTTTCCTTCTCCAGCAATTCATATACCTACCAATGGTGAGCCGTATAGGTTGCTGCTGTTTGGCAAGCCCATCATAGTAATAAAGATCAAACTTCTCTGCCTTATTGTCCTTCACAAGTGAGTCACTCATTGAAAACAGCACAGTGAAATGACTTTCACTGCAAACAATCCATATCGGATATTTTGGGTTCTTATAGTAAGAACCAACCTGCAACAGAAATATGTAGCATATTAACAAAATACAAAAATATAAAGGTTCAACGAAATAAAGTAATAAAATATATTATAATTAGGCGCAGGAGTGGCTGTGTGGTAAGTAGCTTGCTTATCAACCACATGGTTCTGGGTTCATTCCCACTGTGTGGCACCTTGGGCAAGTGTCTTCTACTATAGCCTCGGGCCGACCAAAGCCTTGTGAGTGGATTTGGTAGACGGAAACTGAAAGAAGCCCGTTGTATATATGTATATTTGTATGTATGTGTGTGTATATGTTTGTGTGTCTGTGTTTGTCCCCACAACATCACTTGACAACCGATGCTGGCGTGTTTACGTCCCCGTAACTTAGCAGTTCAGCAAAAGAGACTGATAGAATAAGTACTAGGCTTACAAAGAATAAATCCTGGGGTCTATTTGCTCGACTAAAGGCAGTGCTCCAGCATGTCCGCAGTCAATTGACTGAAACAAGTGAAAGAGAAAGAGTTATCAATATGTACCATTATCCTTTATTTCAGAAATTATCAAAACTAATTTTTTAAACTAAAATCTGTTTTTTATTTTACTTCCTTTTCTGAGAATGCTCAATACTTAAGCTTTTGAACTCACAGGTATGCTTTAGCTGGCTTGATTTAATTGATTGTACCCCTGAAAGTTGCAAAAGCAGACAGCCACATGGTTCTGTACTTATAGCTGAAAATAATAATTCTACCTGTTTTCTTTCCTACCAACTAAAACCTTAGCCTCAGTTAATTTTAACTTGAGGCCTCACAATTCCAGGCTTAGTTTATATGCATGGAATTAAATCTCTAATTCCACCACAGATTCACTCTTTGAGAAAGAGATCATCAGCATGCAGGAGTTCCCATCGCAGCTAGTCTTAAACTCTACTGATAGCCTATAGGACTACGACAAACAGAATGAGACTAAGAAGTGAACCTTGATGTGTTCCTATCTTCATGCTAATTTCATCACTGAAATTGTTGTTGAATCTCACTTACTGCATCTTTGTACATATCTTGTATAGCCCTCATAAGCCATTCATCTATGTTAAGTTTCTTTAGGGACTACTAAATGGTACCCTCTCATACGCCCTTTCGAAGTAAATGAATGCCAGGAATAGTGGTTTGATTTTGGCACCACTGTTCGAGCGTGATCGTTACCAGCGTCACCTTCCTGGCACTTGTGCCGCAGCTTCGTGTTCCTGGCTTGTGAAAAGTCATTCGAGCAAGATCGTTGCCAGTGCCGCTGGACTGGCTCCTGTGCAGGTGGCACGTAAAATACACTATTTTGAGCATGGTCGTTGCCAGTACCGCATAACTGTCCTTCGTGCCGGTGGCACGTAAAAGCACCCACTACACTCTCAGAGTGGTTGGTGTTAGGAAGGGTATCCAGCTGTAGAAACTGTGCCAAATCAGATTGGAGTCTGGTGTAGCCATCTGGTTCGCCAGTCCTCAGTCAAATCGTCCAACCCATGCTAGCATGGAAAGCGGACATTAAACGATAATGATGATAATTTCGCCTGCTCTTGCCTCACTAAGAAGATTTGCATCTGTAGTATATCATTCAGTCACAAAGCCAAGCTACATTTCACTAAGGGCTACTCTGTAATGGATCGATTGTGCTATGACTCTCTCATTCCACCACCAAGTTATCTATGGTTTGGTTGGAACATTGCTCCTGCCACATGACTGGTAGCCTAAGCAGGTTATTTCATAGAAATTCCCAGTTGTCATCAAAGTTACACGGATTTAAATTCAATGGTAAGTAACTGTCTGATAGTGCTCCTCTGAAAACTAGGGAACAAGCTTTTATATTTAGGAACTAGAAATATAAAGCACTATATCAACCAGGAATATTTGATGTTCTTATTACATTGGAAACAGCGAAATGCTTAGCAGTATTTCATCTGCCGCTACATTCTGAGTTCAGATTCCGCCAAGGCCGACTCAGTCAGTCATGTTTTTCCCACGCTCCTACTCTCTTTCTACAAGATCTGTTACTTCATCCTTCATTCTGACTTTCTTTCCATCTCCTTATTTCCAATTCTATTGGACATTTTTATATTTAATTTTATGTTACCCCATATTTGCTTGTCTTGAGGCCATATGGCCAATTTTCATTGTATATATATTATTATTTTACTCTGTTGTGTTTGTTCTAGTCATGGTCCTTGTACGTCCATTAGCTATTCCAAGTGGCTTTCCATCGCTGGCACCACCAAAAGTGAACAATATCAACATTAAAGGCATGAAATTGTAAAGATCTTTTGGACATTGACTGATGTGGAATTAGCTACAAATTTTCTGCTTGTTGTGTTTCTGTGAAACATTTAAAATATATACATATATTCCTCCTGTAAGGTAGCAGTCATTGTTTGACCATACCTGGTTACTAGCTACTTCCACATTATAAGACCTCATGTTTGGTTAAAGTGATTTAATAATGCAGTTTAATCTGAAATCCTTGAAGGTGCTACTGTTCTGAATCACAACAGAAGTGAGAATAGTGTCAGCTAGCAGATAATTGCCTTCTTCTCAATATCTAGGGCTTCCCAACCTTGAACTCTAGTGTTGGATGCCGTTTAAAGCCATAGCTAGGAAGTAATCTTGGTTTCAGCCACTTGAAGGAGTAAAAAAATTATTATGAGAAATTTTAAAGCAAAAGTTGGCAGAAAAAACACTGTCAAAGAACAGGTCTACAAGGATCAGGTGAAGTAGGTGACTGATGGATGTTTTGTCAAAGAAACAATTTAGCAGAGACCAAAATTTTATTCCATCACTACCAAGAAAAGTATGCATGTGGAAGAGTTCAGGTGACATAACTTAAGATTAAAAGGACTATGTACTGATAAACCAATGGTTTAGTAAAAGCAAAATTTACTAAAGAATATACCCTGGAGCAGACATAGGTTCACATTATAATTAAGTCATAGCAGAAATCACAAACGAAAGTTAAGAAAATGAAAATAGTTAAAAGAGAGAACAATAAAACTTAAACTTGGTAAATCAGACAGAATATAAACAGAAGACTGATGTAAACAAATAGGAATGTTTACATAAAGAAAACATACAAGAAACCTATAACAAAGGATAAACTGAAGGGAAATTAAAACTTGCAAGTAAACATTAGTAAAGAAAACGATACCTATAAGTGAAAAGGAAAAAAACAGAAAAATAGATGATTGATGAAATTTTATTAAAATAGAAAGAAGAAAAAAATACAAGAAAAAATTATCAAGATAGATATAACACCCTAATAAAGAGATCTGTTCTGAAAGCAGAGAAACAAAACAAAATGGCCGGATGATCAATGTCAAGTAGCTGAAAAACTTAATGGACAACATAAATCTAAAGTAATGTAAGATAAGATAAATGAGATCACAAAGAGAACTAGATGAATAGACTAAGAGATAACATTAAGGACAACAATGGAAACATACTGTTTGATCATGACTAGATTGCATCTAGATGAGTTGAATAGATAAAAGAACTGTACAATAATGAAGAGAGACTGGCAATGCCAAATTTTGAATCTGTTAATTGAAATGAAAAAAGCAGAAAGGGCAATAAAGTAAAGTGAAATATGGATTGTCAATAAGGACAGACAAAAATACCAGTAACAGTATTAAAAGTACTGGCTAAAATCAACTTAGATCTAATAAAAGACTTATGTAATATATGAAAGTGTTGAGGTGCATGGTTTAGTGGTTAGGGTGTTGCACTCTTGTATATAAGACTAATGTTTTGATTCCTGAACTAGCAAAACAGTTCATTTCATGCTGCCATTCAGCTGGCAAAAATGAGTAATACTGCAACAGACTGGTGTCCCATCCAGTGGGTAGAATATGTACATGACAGAATCCATGAAATTGGCCTAATGAGACCATGGCCCAGGGTGAACTTTTTGATTATATGAAAGTGGCCACATAACAACTGACTCATTAGCCTTACTACTATAGGTTATCCAATTTACAGCAAGAATAAATGATGAAATAAGTCAACTGCTGAGTGGTTCTCAGACTGGGAAAGGGAACTCATGAAGGAATATCTAATCTAACAATTAAATGTGAAAGAGCTCTAGATATAAATGTTTTATATAAATGTTCTATAGAGTAAACTAAGCATTTAACAAGGTAAAACATACAGAAATGAGGTACGATCAAAAAGTACCAGGACTGTTGTTATGGTAACAGAGCTAAAGTACACACAGTAAAGCAGTTTGACACAGACTGATCTTGAACTCTGTTGCACATGCACATTAATCTATAACATTCTCATTCACTTCTGTTGTTTATAGCAGTACTTGGAAGTAATATGTGTTGAGTGTGGTCATTTCAAAAAGATCAGAATTCAGCAGTGTAGGAACCTTTTCAAAATGGTTATAACAAGTGATGAATCATAGGTCTATCACCCAGAAACCAAGGCTCAGTCTTTGCAGTGGAAGAATTCAACAAGATTTCAAGACGTGGAAGAAATCCAAGAGAATGTGACAAGGTATTGCTTACTATCCCAAAATGGGAGTTCCAGGAATGCTTCCCTTAATGGAAATGATACTGGATAAAGTGTGTGGCTTCAGAAGGGGTCTACTTCAAAGGAGACTAAATGCCAAATTTCTATGTGCTATAGTTGCCTTTTTTTAACACCAGTCCCAATACTTTTTGTTCAGACCTCATATATCAGCATTTGGAACAAATGAGAATGATTTCCAGACAATAACAAAAATGTACTGGGGGCAATCAGCAATGGTAAAACTTGACTGGAGAAAAACTTCAGAATTTGAAAATAGGAAATGAGTCAGGCAAGACTGTGTATTATCCCCTAACCTATTTAATATCTACACTGAAAAGAGCTTCAGGGATGTTAGAGTTCATGGCAGGAGCATCAATAGAAGGTATGGACATCAACAACTTTATATATGCAGGATAAATTGTCTTATTAAGTTTCAACAGAACCTTATAACCACTTTAATGACAAAAGAATGCTCTATGGAACAGAAATTAATGTAAAGAAAACAAAATCGATGGTAATCAGCAAGCAACAATAAATACCAATGATAAATATTAAGATTGAGGGAAAGCCTGTCGAACTGACACTAAAGATAATATATCAGAAATACATGCAATCAGATGTAAATATTACAATTGAAGCAAAGCCTGTTGAACTGTCACTAAAGATAATAAAGCTGAGATGTATGCTATCAGAAGACAGAAAATGTGAAGTAGAAATCAAATGAAAGATTGACAAAGCAGGAAGATCATTTGATAAAAAAAAAATAACTGCCAAAAATACTAACATCAAGAAATATGACTACAAAAACCAGCAGGGTTACTTGAGGAGTTCGTTTGTGGCGGGGAGTGATTTGTAAAAGCAGAAGTGGACAAAAGTAAGAATGGGCAACAAGATAAATGAGTGGCAATAGAAGTGACAAAAAGAGAGTGTGATAACCTGCTGTACAGAAGGGGAAACTTAGAGTGTATTGATAAAGGAGATGATATAAAATGATACATAAACCTAGTGAAGAGCGATGGACTCAGAGTGATGAGAGCAATTTGATCAGTATAAGTGGTGGAAAATGAGAGATGGAGGACTTAGGAGTGATGGACAAAAGACAGTAGAATCAACAATAGGCAGATGAGATGGAAAATCAAAGATGCAAGATGAGGTGGGCAGCAAATACTGGCTTGCCAACATCAATAATTCTTCAACAACTGACATAGATTATGACTGCCTGTGTGCAATAATGTTGGTCATGTATAAAGAATCTTCAGATCTCAGCCAAAATGAAAGTTTTTTTTCCCCAGGAGAGTATAAAGTTAAACAATCAAGAACTATAAACAATAAGCATTATAGGATCACTTGTCATGGAGGTGATGACAAGCGACCAAGACTTTTGGCGATTTACTGTGCTTGAGAAAACATATGAAGCTAAATGAAATCATGGTTGTGGCCGGTGCCTATGATACATAAACCTTAGCTGTGCTGGTGACACATAAAAGGCACCTAGTACACTCTGTGGTGTGGCTGGTGTTAGGAAGGGCATCTGGCCATAGAAAACAAGCCAAAACAGACTGGAGCCTGATGCAGCTTACCAGCTTACCAGCTCTAGTCAAACCGTCTAATCCATGGAAAATGGATGTTAAATGATGATGATGATGATGATAATGATACTGTGGTATGACGTCAGCAACTGGGGAGCTGACCGCTGACCGGAACGGCGAGCTGACCAGAAGAGGAAGAAGGGCAGAGGGAGCCTCGATCAGGATTTCATGCCCTTTTCGAACAGGGTTGTTGGGACGAGAGGACGTGCCAAGCGATCGTCTAGGTGTGGGGAGAAGCAGCTGCTATTTCTAGCGTTCTTCGGGTCGGACCAGCCGTGAGGATCGGATACCGCAGGACAGACTCGTGCAAAGGAAGGCAAACGAGGTAAGCTGATTACTTCTACTCACACGCATACACCACAGATACAAATGTAATGAAAATGTGTAAACAAAATCTCTTACCTTGGTGTTGTTGTAATGCTCAAACAATGACAGGAACCCAATATCACTCGGGTGCTGGATACCTCTTAGCACTGTTACATTCTCTGTGCCAGAATCCAGTTCCATCTTGTTGTCAAATACATTGGATACAGCATTTCCAGTAACAAAAAGGTTCACAACCTCCTGAAATGAATTTAACAAATAATATAAAATACAATACACTGTTACACAATGTCCTAGAATACTAGTGATGTTGTTTTTATTGTTGTTTTTGTTTAGTTCCAGGTTTGCACTCCTGATTAAGCAAACCTATGATCAAATACATTCCAAACATGACCATCCTATTATTTTCTCAGCAATTGCATTTCTATCAAAGATACAGTATCCAATCTAAAATGTACACTTTTCAAAACAGTAGTCTGTAATTTGAAAGAGATTTGGCTACTATTTCTAGCAGGTCATAAACACCACAGAGACTTTGAAATAATTGTTTAACCCTCGGTCAGCCTTGTTCGAGTAGAGCTATGATCAAAGATATTTCAGCTGTGACTAACCTGCTTTGGTAGGGTTATCTAAGACTGCATTGCTTAATGTGTTCTTGCTTTTTATTCAAGATATTTGAGCATTATCTGAGGTAAATTTGGTTAGTTTCCAGTCAATGGTACAACTATGTAGAAGCTACTTCATCACATCATAACACTGTTCTTGTTGTTATTGTTATACGGGGAGGAGATAGATGGTGTTGTTGTTAACTCCAAGTCAGCTCAGATCATCAGGCTTGTAACCAAAGGAGTTCTAGTTGTGAACATTCAGCTTTTTCTCAAAGACAGCACATTTTTAAATCCATTATCCCTGTCCTTCCTTCATTTTTTTAATATGGCAATGTGTTTTCTGGAAAATTAAGTTACTATTTCTAGGTATTTGTGTCAGCAGCAGTTCACCTACCAGCATCCTTTAACCACAAGCTCACAGATATGCTATTCCTTCTTTCTGCATCTTCTATCGTTACCACAATGGCCTCTGTACTCCTGAACTATTTAGCTGCATACCTCTATCCACTCAAGCTCAATATCTTCCTTTTCTCTTCCTTATGCCTGTCTCTAAGATCCAACAAACAAAACACTTTGCCCAGCTTTTCTCTCCCAAAATACTGCAATCTCCTAGAGTTACCAGCCGGCTCAAGTTTTTCTTGTCTTTTAACAATAGCCACTGACATTTAGATGTTTAATCTGAACATCAACAGAATCAATCTCACCAACAAGGGAAGTCCTGTACAGAACATAGACACCACTAACATACCCTTGTCAGAAAAACTGATCACTAGCTGGAGAGGACCTACAAAACCCATGGCACAGCTTATTTCAAAAAGACACATTCTAACTTTCACTTTCACTTCTTTTTCTAGACACTATATGTCTAGCAGTGCACTATCACTTGTGTTCATTTGAAGGATGATAGAATATCATTTGATAGTCTTGTACTGATATTTCTAGCAGGTCAGTTACAGTATAGAAGCTTTTTAATTGGCTGAAGTAAAGAAGGTGGTTGAAGTAGTAAAAGTAAAAGCAATAATAAAAGCAGCTAGTTATTTGCAACAGATGACACCTCACAGGTGCAATATCTTCATATTATAGCATTAAAACAAACAAAGAAACAAAGAGACAAAACTGCTTTCATTCCACAAGGCCTGACTACAATTAAGGGATGGCTTTGGTGGTGAATTAACAGATATTATGACAAGCAAAGTGGTATAAGCAAACCCAAACATTCAATTCCCCAGTATCACAACAGTGTTAATAAGAACAGCTACAATAGCAATCACTGGGGGAGAGGGGGCAAATACCTTTGGGGATGTTATGATGAAAGTGGTTTTGTTAGTAGTGGCGGCAGCAGCAGCAGTAGCAGTAGCAGTAGTAGAGTAGGAGGAGGAGGA
>NC_068981.1:144244100-144247728 GCF_001194135.2 Octopus bimaculoides | reverse complement strand
GGAGGAGGAGGATAAGGATAAGGAAGAGGATAAGGAGGAGGAGGAGAAGTAGTAGAGATGGGTAAATGGTAACATTCACTTAGCAGAGATTATAGTGATAGTAATAGAAATGTTAATGGTGGTTGCAGCGGCAGAGATTGGTAGTGATGGTAACAAAAGTGGTGTTAATAGGATTAGTAGTAGTAATATTAGTAATAGCGTAAATGGTAGCAGTGGGAAGAGCAGTGTTAGTAGTTGTAGTAGTGCTCTCACTCACCAGTGCTATTTACCATTCCAAGAGAGCTACACATAAAATGTTTCTGTACCTGTGAGCAATAGCCATAAGAACCCATGAGTTTGCTGTTCGGTTCATCCATTTCACTACGTATCCTGCACAAAGGAAGACATAATCACAATAGCATCATTAGTGAAGAGCAAACAAACAACACAATCAAATGGTGAACATAAGAGATTTGGATAAATTTCTATGCTATGATGCGAAGCAAGTCTCGAATGCTTCAAGTGAAACCCTTTGTCAGAGAGAGAACAAAATAAAAAAGGATACTTTGCCTTCTCCAACAAATAAGCTTATTCTAAATGGCAAGATTCCCATCTCAAACTTATCAAAATTTGTAAACTTCATTAAATAATCTTTGCCAACGCTGACATTCCCAAAAATCAATGAATTTAGCTTCTTTTACAAGTAATATATATTTTTTTAAGAAACACATTTTAATTCACAGTGACTCTGCTGGACTTAGAGGTCGACTTTGCCTTTCATCCTTTTGAGGGCGTTAAATTAAGTATCAGTTGCATACTGGGGTCGATCTAATTGACTGGCCCCTCCCCCCAAATTTCAGGCCTTGTGCCTAGAGTAGAAAAGAATAATAATAATGCCAGCAAGTCAGTGAGCTGGCAGAAATGTTAGCATGCCAGGCGAAATGCTTAGTGGTATTTCGTCTGTCTTTATGTTCCGAGTTCAAATTCCACCAAGGTCAATTTTGCCTTTCATCCTTTCGGTGTCGATAAATTAAGTACCAGTTGCATACTGGGCTCGATCTAATCGACTGTTCCCCACCCCTCCCCAAAAATTTCGGGCCTTGTGCCTAGAGTAGAAAAGAATAATATTAATGATGGTTTCAACTTTTGGCACAAAGCCAGTTAGTTTGAGGTAGTGGGTAAGCCATTTACATTGACCCTTGTGCTCAACTGGTGCTTATTTTCTCGAACCTGAAAGGATGAAATGCAAAGTCAACCTTGAAGGAATTTGAACACAGAACATAAAGACAGACAAAATACCACTGAAGTACTTTGCCTGGCATGCTAAAGATTCTGCCAATTCACCGCCTTGTTCTAGAAAAATAATATTAATCATTGATTAACATTGCTCATTGTTTCTCAACTATTTCTGGTTAGCTTTTTAATTATCCTGGTATTAATTATACTAACACTAAATTATTATTTTTCTTGTAGAGGCACTGTCTCTAAATTATCTTATTTTATCATTTCTGTTAGCTTACTTAGAAAGAAGTCCAAACATCTGCAAGGAAGTATGGGAGCATATTATATTACAAGTATAAAACACAGCGTAAGGAAACTGGCAATAAACTGTATTGGCAAACATTATACAATGAAAGTCATGAGCTTGGATAAATTTGGATAAGATCATAGCAACAAGAAGAGAGAAGCTAATGTTTCAAGACTCATCACCTGAGAAGAAAGAAATTATTCAACTATTGAGAAATATTTTTCCTCTCTTACACAGAGATCCATCTTCTCTCTGCAGTATACAGATATTCCCAAAATCATGAATTTCATTTATGTTACAGGCAATTTTACTGACTCTACATTAAAAGCACATTGTAAAAAATAGTAGCACCATGTAAAAAGCTCGCAGTACACTCAATATAGTGGCTAACGTTAGGAAGAGCATCCAGCTGTAGAAACTATACCAAGGTAGACACACTAGAGTTTGCTGCATTACTCAGGCTTTCCAGCTCCTGTCAAACTGTCCAGTCCACGAGAAACACACGTTAAATGATAATCATGATGATGATGATGATGATGAAGAGATAAGAAATTAAATGAGAAGAGTAGCAGCTAACTAAAGCCCTTATAATTGCTCTCTAAATGTTGGACCTCAGTAGTGAGGATCTCTCCTGACAAAAGCACATCCTTAACACACCTAGGACTGCATCCCAACAACTGACCCAAATCATCTGGGCTAGAAGATACTTCAGTTCCCTACAAGTGACACACTACAAAGTTTGGGTGAAGTCCACAATGAAGTATGACTCCAGCATCTGAGATGGTGCTGCTGATGCATGCACAAACTCCCTAGACTGCATCCAGAAAAGCACCACCTGACTAATTGGCATAAAGTTACAGACATACTCCAGCTTCTGGCCACAAGTACCTGTTATCTATTCTTTGCCTTTTCTACTACTACTCTTGTAATGGCCTCTGCTTCTCAGAACTGGTTGAGCTCATGCTACTTTTTCTCACATATTCCTGATCCATTTGTCACTTGTTGTCTTTGCTAAGTTCATCTTCTAAGCCTTTGTCACTTGTCCTTGCTGTGTTCATCCTCCAAGCCTTGTACTAATCCCTACATCTAATCCTTTCCTAAAAAGCTAGCCCTCCCTGTTCAGTACTTTCTCACTCACAAGTGTTGACTTGCAATAGTCCAGAAGGAACATCAATGCCATCATTCTTGCCTGTTAAGGAGTGCTTGCAAAAACCAAGGGCACTACCCTTTCCCAAGGACCCAGCAAGTAAAAAAAACAAAATGGCTATTGTGCTAGTGGACAGTAGACTTAATTTGTTGCCTGGTTAAAAATAAACCAACACTTGACCCTTGAATGATTTAGTGGTCTCGAGACCTTACTCCTTTTATGCCAATCTTGAAGATCCTGTAAGAATAATACTGAGTGTTGCCTTCTTCCTTTGACGAAGCTATAAAAACAAGAACAACAATAAATGTAACATAAAGTTCAATTATGGACCCCTTATCTTGTGGTAATTAATTCAGTGTCTTAATCATGTAAGTAGTCATTTAGACAGAGCTTCATAAAAAGTAAAGTACACTTACTTTTGCACGGACCGTGATAAGATTACTGAGTATAAGGCAAGAATGAGACCACTGCTTCCTTCAGTTTCAAACTGAAATGTTAAATAAAGATATTCATATATATTATATACTCGTGAAATGAGGCAACCACAGTATCTCCAAAAAACAACCGTACTTCATTTGTCTTTAGTCATCTCATTCTCCTTCTCATCTATCCATCTTCCAATCTATCACAAGCTAAAGTTCCAGTATTTTATCACTCAATTTTTGAAGGAGTCACAATGTGGTCGCTTGATCTGCTAGAAATTGCAACCAGATCACCTTCAAATGACACTCTAGCATCTTAAAAGAGGCAGGGCATACTGTAAAGTGTAGAAATAGATATACAATGCCTGGGAAGACGAGATTGTCATAGCAGGTATGCTATTAATAATAAGTTTAATCAGTTACAAGTGACCATGGGTTACAATAACGCAAACTATTCTTATGTCATTTAAAGTAAAACAATAATTTTCTCCATTTCTTTATTCCTACACACACACACACACACACACACACACACACACACACACACACACA
>NC_068981.1:144235367-144244090 GCF_001194135.2 Octopus bimaculoides | reverse complement strand
TGGCAAGAAATACTTTCAACAACACCAAATATTAAATTAATGTTTTCTTAACATAAAAATAGCAACAAAACTGGTAAAAGACAATGAAAAGCAAAAAAAAAAAAAAAAAAATCATTTGTACATTCTAGAATTTTTCAGTGGCTAGACTAAACATTAATGCCCAAAGGCATTATTAACCAAATTCATAGTTGAAAGCATTTCATCTGATAATTGGCAGAATGTAATTCTCCAGGTCACTGCTTTACTGTATTATACAGTTTGACATTTCTCACATTAATATATTGTGAATGTTAATAGCATATGAGGAAATAGGTTGGAAAAGAAATATGGTTTGCTCCAGATGGATAAGGTGGCAAATTGGCAGTCATTAGAGCTTAACATGCAATATCTAGTGGTATTTGCTCTGACTCTGCACTCCAAGTTCAAATCATGTTGAAATCAACTTGGTCTTTTTTTCTTCAAGGGCTGACAAATAGAGACAGTCATGTACTGGTGGAAGAATCAATTCTTTCTTTTCTCTCCTTCTCTCTCTCTGAACACACACACACACACACACACATACATTGTTTGTCGGTTAACAAGGTTACCATTAGTTTCAGGTTTAGAATTCTCAGCAACTATCAAGCTTGCCACATGGTGTGTTATCCAAAAAATAAAGAATATTTATCCATCAATGTGGCATTGGAAACTCATTTTCACAGCCCAATATCAGCATGTATATATATATATATATAGCCATTTCTTGTTTATCATAGTTCTTCAGGCTATAACAGAGGAATTTAAGACTGGTTTCCCTTGGAAGATCTTCTAAGCCAGTGGTTGATGCCAGTGCCGCCTGACTGGCTCCCATGCTGGTGGCACGCAAAAAGCACCCACTACACTCTTGGAGTGGTTGGCATTAGGAAGAGCATCCAGCTGTAGAAACATTGCCAGATCAAACCGTCCAACCCATGCCAGAATGGAAAACGGACGTTAAACGATGATGATGATGATGATGATGATGATGAGTGAGAGAGAGTGTGTGTAAGCACCCTGAGAGAAAAGTTGGGCATAAGAGACATCAGATGTGGTGTACAAGAGAGACAACTGCACTGGTATGGTCATGTGATGGGCATGGAGGAGGACAGCTGTGTGAAGAAGTGTCACACTCTAACAATGGAGGGAACCTGTGGAAGAGATAGATCCAGGAAGACATGGATTGAGGTGGGGAAACATGATCTTCAAATGTTGGGCCTCTCAAAGGCAATGACAAGTGACTGAGACCTTTGGCGATATGTCATGCTTGAGAAAACCTGTCAAGCCAAGTGAGATCCTAGCACATAAAAAACACCCTTTGAACGTTGGGCAATATGCTGTGTTTGAGAAGACCTGTCAAACCAAGTGAAATCATAGTATTGGCTGATGCCCAGTGTCATGTATCTGGTACCCATGCTGGTGGCATGTAAAAAGCACCTGCTACACTCTTAGAGTGGTTGCTGTTAGGAAGGGCATCCAACAGTAAAAACCATGTCAAATCAGATCGGAACCTGGTGCACCTCCCTAGCTTACTAGTTCTGTCAAACCGTCCAACCCATGCCAGCATGGAAAACAGATGTATGATGATGATGCTGATGATGATGATATATGTATGACTATATATATACATTATACACACATACATATATATACACACATATACATATATATATACACACATATACATATATATATATGTATATGTGTGTATATATATGTATATGTGTATAATGTATATATAGCCATAGAAGTTAGCTGCTTTGTAGATATGAAAATCTCTTCCAAATTCAGCAAGGAGAAAATATATGGACAACTACTTTGAAATCTGCAGCTGGTCTATTCTGATTATAAATTCATATTTATACAAATAATTATTGGTGAACTTGGTTACATTAATATTGTCTAAGTGACAATCAGGAAAAATTTCAATTTTCAGGCAAGGAAAGAGACCTGAAGTATGTGCTTTGCAGATACAATCTGCAAATGGAACAATAAAAATATACAATATATTTTACAGTGCAACATGTAATAATAGTCATTATTTCTATCTAAATTTCAGGAATGGAACTTCTGTACTTTTGTTAGAAACCAGTTCCAAGCTTCTCAAAAGTATTCTAATAAATACAAAGAAAATAGTAAATAAATAATCCATTCATCTAGCCAGCCAGCCAGCCAGCTGACTACTCAGCTAACTAGCCAACCAGCCAGCTAGCTTACCAGCTATCTGCAGTGAACATGAAGCCATGTAATTGCAAACCAAACAGCCATATTTGTACCTACATGCATGTGTGTCTGTGTTTCACACAAAGTTGGCAGATACAAATGTTGGCCAAAAAAAGACAGGTGCTTTTCAAAGTCTGCTGAGTTACTGTGTCATGGTATTTGTTCTGCACCAGCTTACAGATACTCCCTTGTTACTCTCACTGTTAGAAGCTGTAACTGGTGTATTAGAAGCCTTCAGTCTACAATGCTATTATTCTACAATGCTTACCATTCATGAACTAATCAGCATCATCGTTTAACATCTATTTTCCATGCTGGCATGGGTCAGACGGGTTGACTGAGGTTTGGAGAGCCAGCGGCTGCACCAGGCTCCAATCTGATCTGGCAATGTTTCTACAGCTGGTTGCCCTTCCTAACACCAACCACTCTGAGTGTTGTTGGTGCCACCGGCACAAGAGTCAGTCAGGCAAACCTGGCATTAATCACATTCAGATAGTGCTTTTTACATGCCACCCACATGGGAGCCAGTCAGAGGATACTGGCATTGACCACATTCAGATGCTGCTTTTTATGTGCCACTGGCATGGGAGCCAGTCAGAACGTAGTGGCAGATGAAATACCGCTAAGCATTTCACCCGGCATACTAACAATTCTACCAGCTTGCCGCCTTTAATAATAATAATAATAATAATAATAATAGTAATAATAATAATAATAACAGTTTCAAATTTTACCACAAGGACAGTAATTTGGGGGATGGGGATGAGTCGATTACATCGACTCCAGTTTTCAACCGGTACTTATTTTCATCGACCCTGAAAGGATGAAAGGCAAAGTTGACCTCGGCAGAATTTGAACTCAGAATGGAGTGACAGACGTAATATCACTAAGCATTTTGTCAGTGCTCTAATACAGTACCAAGCACTGGCTCTCATGGCTTCTGATCTTAACTGACAGGAAGTGTTATCATGTACATTGTTTTGTCTTGGTATAAAAGATGGGTTACAGCAAATATTCTGCTCAATACCACAGATTTACTTGTCAGTTGTTTGACCTTAACCAGTTGAATATGTCCCTTGGTGGCTGACAATATGTGCATCTCTGATCACAAGCAGAAGTAGTGGGGAAGCATCATAACCATGTCTTGAGAGAAATTCTTTGGAGTTTGAATAATTCACCTCTGGAAACATGGATGTTTCATTCATCCTTAAACAAACCTTATTCGGGAATCATTTGAGCAGGATGGGCTACTTGACCTGAAGAAAATTCTAGGTCATGCGCTGTTTATCTTCATATGAGATCATCATGTCATGAACATATAGCTGTGATGCATGTGCCTGGTATACTCTTATCAGACAGGTAGTCATGATGGGTATACTGGGCTTCATATATTTTACCTCAGTGTTACCTTGATGGCATGCACTGCTCTCTCACTCAATTATAATAATAATAATAATAATAATAATAATAATAATAATAATAATAATAATAATAATGGCTTCAAATTTTAGAAGGCCAGTGAGTTCTGGTCAGGAGTAAGCCAATTACATCAACCCCTATGCTCAACTAGAATTTATTTTATCAATCCTGAAAATACGAAAGGCAAAGGCACCTTGGTGGAATTCGAACTCAGAACATAAAGATGGATGGAATGCTGCTAAGAATTTTGTTCATCATGCTAATGATTCAGCCAGTTTGTCACCTTTAAAAACACAAAAAATAAAAATGATAAAGCAAAGATATACATACCAGTATGATATTCTTCTGAATAAATGAGTTTAATTCCTTGTATGAAGTGAACTGGTAAAGCATCAACTAAAACAAGACACAAAACTGATAAAATAGCTGTAATCAATGTTGTGATTGTTAAATAATGCATTATCATCATCATCAGCATTTTAACATCCACTGGTCTATGCTCGCAGGAGACAGAATTCGTTGAGGAAGATTTTCTAAAGCCAGATGTTATCCAGTAACCAACCCTCACGTGTTTCCCAGCAAGGTAATGCTCCCCATGGCCAGACATGTTTCCATGGAAGATTAAAAACAAAGGACACCACTTGTGTGATAGCGACACTTGTTTACAACTATTTCACTTATGTCAAGACTAAGAAACACAAACAAACACATACATAAATATATACATCGCTGTCATCACATCATCATTGTTATCATCATCATCATCATCATCATCATTATCATCATCATCACCATTTAACGTTTGTTTTCCATGCTGGCATGGGCTGGACGGTTTGACAGGTGTTGGCCAGCTGAAGAGCTGCCCGGGCACTATGTCTGTCAAGGCATGGCTTCTACAGCTGGATGCCCTTCATAATGCCAACTGCTTTACAGATTGTACTGGGTGTTTTTTCCAGGTTTGTTTTCAGTTTCCACCTACCAAATCCACTCACCAGGCTTTGGTTGGCCCGATGTAGTAGAAGACACTTGCCCAAAGTGCCATGCAGTGGGACTGAACCTGAAACTATATGATTGGGAACCAAACTTCTTAACCACACAACCATGCCTGCACTTATTTACCATATTAATAAAGAATGGCCATTTCTTTTTTTTATTTCACCACCAACACCTTAGTACGATATAAACTATTTTCATGAGTTAATTATCATTTATTTTGTATTTTGCTAAGATTTCTGTTTTGTGTTTTTTTCTTTACTTGTAATTAGATATCAGATCTTTTCATCTACAAATAAACAGTTGTTCTTTACAAACACCCAGCCATGTTTATTTATTTATGTATTTATTATATATTTTTGTATTTTTCCCTATAATTTGATATCAATCATTTTCATAAACTAACAAACTACTTTAGTTCTTTTATTTGTTTTACCCACTATAGTCTAGGCCATGTTGGAGCACTGCTTGTTTTAATGTGTTCGTTTTTTTAATATTTAATGTTTGGGCATATGTTTTTGTTTTTCTCAAATCTATTTTTGTGTTATGACAATGAGAGTTTTGTTTGATAATTTTGCATCTTTTTCCATCTGTAGCTGTTTTTTGTTGGATAATAATACATTTCTTTAATAATTACATTTGCTTAGTAACATAATAATGACATAATGCAATATTATTGGATTAAACAACACAATATAGCAACACAATAAAGGATATGAGCATGATTATTTTTTCCTTCTTAGAATTAAACAACAACAACAATAATAATAATGATAATAATAATCACAAACGAGAGACTGACAGAAAATGAGAATCACAGGATCTTGTGGAACTTGCCCATAAAGACCGATTATACTATCGAAACAAGAAGACTGAATATGACTATAGAGGACAAAATAAATGGTGTAAAATCATAGATTTTGTAACTCCCTATGATAGTACAGACCATATCAAAGAAAGTAAAAAAATTGGGGAATATCAGGATCTAGCCAAAGAGCTGAGGAGACTGCAGGAGACCAAGAAAACAATTATTCCTGTAGTAATTGGTGCACTTTGGCACAACACACAATACGCTACATAAAAGACTGAAAGAGACTGGAATTGAAATTTGTATTGCTGACCCACAGAAAAGTACCATCCTATATCTCACATACACAGTAAACTTCTTAATTGTTAGTCCAAGCTGAATCCGTTATTTTTCAACCTGTCTCAAATGAGGAGACTTCATTTTGCAAGTTACTTGGTGACCTCACTGGTGCTTGTGCCATGTAAAAATTTCACCCAGTACACACTGTAAAGTGGTCGATGTTAGGAAGAGCATCTAGATGTAGAAACCATGCCCAAACAGACATTAGAACCTGGCATAGTTCTCTGGTTCACCAGCTCTTATTAGACCATGTAACCTGTGACAGCATGGAAAACTGATGATGATGATGATGATGATGATGATGTGATGATGATATAACATATGACAAGTTATTCTATAATATATTATATGCAGTAGTAGTACAACTCAAAAAACATACTGTATCACATACTAAACTATAACTCATAACACACAGTAATAATAATGAAATAAACAATACTTCTTAATCATATTAGCCTTAAGGTTTCTTGTACACATGGGACTGAAAGAGTACACTGTCTAATATGCATAGTATATGGTATTATATAATACATATTTATAGAGTAATTACCGTTTCTGTCAGGCGATCTGGTTTACATTTGTTGCCGCCAATGAAATGTGTGGCACTGCTCGACCTGAATATATCATAAGAGAAAAAATTATAAACAATATTAAATGCAATAACAATAAATGCACAGTTTCCATTTACCATTTATTTTTGATCCTTTAATATTAAGTTGTTCCGAAAATAATGGCCGCTCTGTGTTGTGTATTGAAACGCAATTTTATCATAATATTTTAATTATATTTTAAGTGAATTTTGATATACTTAATAAGTGGCATATTTAATAATTTTCCACTTATTTCAGACAGAAAACATTCTTGAAGCATAGGTTCCCTTAATTATCATCATCATCATCATCGTGGTTTAACGTCCGCTTTCCATGCTAGCATGGGTTGGACGATTTGACTGAGGACTGGTGAACCAGATGGCTACACCAGGCTCCAATTTGATTTGGCAGAGTTTCTACAGCTGGATGCCCTTCCTAATGCCAAAACATGATAAAAAAGGACCTTTGCTTACTTTTCTTGCATGAGTTCAAGGTTGGGCACAATGCCTCTCAAACTGTTGCCAATATCAATAGAGCATGGGGAGAGAGATCCACAAGTGACCGCACAGTATGAAGGTGGTTTCAGAAATTCCATAGTGGGGATGAGAGCCTTGAAGAAGAAGGTAGAGGACGGTTATGCAGTCTTGACAATGAACAATTGAAAGCAACTGTTGAACAAAACCCAAGTCGAAGTGTCAGAGAAATGTCTCAAGAAATTGGTGATGGTATTGCAGTGGTCTCACGTAATCTGCAGAAGAATGGTAAGGTGAAAAAGCTCAATAAATGGATACCACATGAGCTTAATGAAAATCAAAAAGTTCGGCATTTTGAAGTGTGCTCAATGCTCTTTCTGTGAAACACCAATGATCCATTTCTTGACCAAATAGTCACTTGTGACAAAAAGTGGATCCTTTATGATAACCATAAACGATCAGGTCAATGGCTTGATCATGATGAATCCCCCAAACATTTCCCAAAGCCAAAGTTGCATCAGCAAAAGATTATGGTGATTGTCTGGTGGTTTGCAATTGGTATTGACCATTACAGCTTTCTGGAAGCCAATCAAAGCATTACAGCAGAGGTTTACTGCAATCAACTCACTGAAATGCATGCTCACTTGCAAAAAATGAGACCTGCATTGGTGAATCAGCATGGCCCAATTCTGCTCCACAATAATGCAAAGCCACAAGTTGCAAGAATGACGCTGCAAAAACTCACAGACTTGAGATATGAGACTTTACTACATCTTCCATATTCTCCTGATTTTTCACCCAATACCGTTTTTTAAAATATTTAAACACGTTTTTAAGTGATAAAACTTTCAGGTTCAAACCAGAGGTGAAATTAGCTTTTGAAGATTTCTTAGCATCAAAGCCAATAGGTTTTTATCAACAAACTATAAATAATCTCATTGATCAATGGCAGAGATGCATAGATGTTCACAGCTCATACTTTGACTAATCAAATTTTTCCAGAATAAAATTTTTCTGAAATTGGCCATTATTTTCAGAATAATCTAATAATACACACACACACACACACACACACACACATGCATGTATATGTGTATGTGTGTATTTGTGTATTTATATGCAGAGGTTCAGTGATACAAACAAGACAATAAAACCCAAAACACGAGTGTGTATATATATGTAAGAACGACCATGCGAACCCAAAAGGAGAAATGGTGACGAATGGAAAAACAGGGCTCCTTTTATTAAACGCGTCACACGGTCGAACACAAAATTATATCAAATGATATATATGTATGTTATACTTCGATAACATAGTGAATTCGTAAATGGCCAGTAAGGAAGACGATAGAACACAACCGATAGAGATGAATAACAGAATATTTATTGTTGCATTAAAATGTATGTCTGTGTGTGTGTGTGAGTGTGACATAATAAACACATTAAAAGACAGGCCGTCATGTAAATAGAATAGTGTGTATACAAAAGAATGTGTGCACAAATGTATGTGAATGCGTGAGATACAGCAGATAGAAAAGAGAGTCAGTAACACATACGAATTTGCCAGTTCTTAGAGTACACAATAGGAACAGTCTGTATGTAAGAAGTTGAAGTGTGTGGGGCAGAGCGATCACTCGTTGTGATGTTAGGGCTTCCATGCCAAGCCGGGTTCTTGTATACAGATGTTCGTCGCAGGCTGAGGTTCTTGTCTGTTGTCTATCGTGGCGAAGGTGAATCGCACAAACAGAATCGAAGAGAGATGTGCCGCGGTTGTTTGGTTAGCTGGTGTACGTATAGAAATCATGTTGACGATGTTGGCGACGCTGGTGGCGAATCTTGTAGTTCGTAGTTGAAGTGGTGTTG
>NC_068981.1:144233668-144235172 GCF_001194135.2 Octopus bimaculoides | reverse complement strand
CGCTGGCTGCTGCTGCTGTGTGGTACATGGAACAGGTCTCTAAGAGATCTGAACCGAGACGAATTAGCTGGGTATAATTTAATCTATTTAAAGCAAAATAGGGGCTCCAGAGAGGTATTAGAAAAACACTATCACGTGACCTTATTAGGAGCTGTGATTGGTCAGTTTGCGTTCTGGCGGGAACGGTACGAAGCAGTTGCCGCTTCAAATAATAATTAGTCATGTGATGACAGGGAAAGATGTTTTCTACTACACCCGAACTTGATTATATTTATAACAGCGAGAGAAGATGGCTTCTTTGTATATAATGACGATCGAGGTGTTAGTTTCACTACATATATTTCATTTACTCAGCAGAAGTTACAAAATTACTCAAGGTCTGAGAGCTTTGTACATGACACTCTCAGTCTTTGTGGAACTTTGCAATTCATTATTATCATCACTAGCTGCCCCCACCCCCCCGGTGTTATAAAAAATGACAGCTAACTGTTGTATTTTATATATGAATATGGATGGCAAATCAAATTAATACATTTGTCAATGTTATCTAGTAGGTTGTCTTTTGAGATGTGACATCAATCATCATTTGTTACTGAAACAACGCTGGTTCACACATACAAACATTCACATACTTCCCTTGTGCACACACACACACACATACATACACTCACACAGAGTTGAAATGCTCCCACAACCAGTTTGCCATCACCCCTTCCTTCCTTATTCATCTATCACCCCTTCCTTTCGCATTCATATATTGTGAAGGAAGAAAAACACTAGAGTATTATCATAGTAGAAGATCGTTATCATCAATTAATGCTCCTTTTCCATGCTGGCATGGGACGGACAGTTTGACAGGAGCTGGCAAGACACGGAGCTGCAGCAAGCTCTAACCGTCTGCTTTGGCATGGTTTCTATGGCTAGTTGCCCTTCCTAATGCCAACCACTTTACGGAATATACTGGGTACTTTTTATGTGGTGCCAGCACTAGCGCTTTTACCATGGCACTAGCACCAGCACCAGCAGGGTCACCAAGTAACTTGCATGACAAAGACAAGGAGAGGAAGTCGTAGTGAAAGAACGCCAGTTGAGAGGTTAAAGTAAAACAGAGACAGAGATGGATGACTTACTAAAGAGAAGATACTTGGCTACCCCAGTAGGAAAAGAAAAGAGGTGGAAGTGAGATGGAGTTAGAGAGAAGTACAGAGAGAGAGAGATAGAGAGAAACAGATGGTGTTGGAGGTGTATCAGGATACAATGATTAATTATATCATCATCATTGTTTAACGTCCGCTTTCCATGCTAGCATGGGTTGGACGATTTGACTGAGGACTGGTGCAACCGGATGGCTACACCCGGCTCCAGTCTAATTTGGCAGAGTTTCTACAGCTGGATGCCCTTCCTAACGCCAACCACTCAGAGAGTGTAGTGGGTGCTTTTACGTGTCACCCGCACGAAAATGGCCACGCTCAAAATGGTGTCTTTTATGTGCCACCCGCACAAG
>NC_068981.1:144232026-144233104 GCF_001194135.2 Octopus bimaculoides | reverse complement strand
AAAAGACACCATTTCGAGCGTGGCCGTTTTCGTGCGGGTGACACGTAAAAGCACCCACTACACTCTCTGAGTGGTTGGCGTTAGGAAGGGCATCCAGCTGTAGAAACTCTGCCAAATCAGACTGGAGCCTGGTGTTGCCATCCGGTTTCACCAGTCCTCAGTCAAATCGTCCAACCCATGCTAGCATGGAAAGCGGACGTTAAACGATGATGATGATGATGATGATATATATGGGTGTATAAAGCAGTTGTATACTGTCAACTTAATGTGACAGTCCCAATAAGGGAATCATACTGCTGCTATTTAGCCCTAGAAAGCTGGACTGTGTCCTTATATTTGTGAGGGGGAGACAAGCACCCCCACTCAGCCTAGTGTGCATTCAGGGACATGTTTCTGAGTCATTGCTCGTCATCAGCCTGAAGTAGCAACATCAGCTGGCTATATTTTTTTTTTATGTCTAGCAAGTACTTGGTAACTCTGTCAGTGCAGGTGCTACTTAAAAGCATCAAGTCCACACTATAAAGTGGTTGATGCTCAGAAGGGCATCCAGCTGTAAAAACCTTGCCAAAACTGACCTCGTCTGTGCTTGTGCCATGTAAAAGGCACTAAGTTCTCTCTACTGAGTGGTTGGTGTTAGGAAGGGCATCCAGCAGTAGAAATCTTGCCAAAACAGTCACAGAAGTCTGGTGCAGGCTTCGGCCTGGCTTGCTCTTGTGGAACCATCCCACTCATACTAGTATGGAAAACGGACGTTAAATGATGATGATGATGATGATGATGATGATGATGAAGGCACATGGCTTAGTGGTTAGGGTAATTTGCTTATGATTGCGAGACCTTGAGCAACACACTATTTCACGTTGTTCCAGTCCACTCAGCTGGCGAAAAGTGAGTAGTATCTGTACTTGAAAGGGGCCAGCCTTGTCACACACTATCACGCTGAATCTCCCTTAGAACTACATTAAGGGTACACGTGTTTGTGGAGTGCTCAGCCACTTGCACGCTTGATATCATGACCAGGTTGTTCAGTTGACTGGATCAACTGGAACACTTGTTGTCATAACTGACCGGAGTGACA
>NC_068981.1:144226743-144231690 GCF_001194135.2 Octopus bimaculoides | reverse complement strand
TATATATATATATATATATATATATATATATATATGTTCCCTCCACTGCATTGGTAGCCTTGTGCACAAATCAGAATGAGATCGACTTTGCCTTTCACGTTTTGGGGTCGATAAATAAAGTACCAGTTGAGTTCTGGTGTCAATGTAATTGACTTAATCCCTTCCTCACAATTTCAGGCCTAGTGCCTATAGCAGAAAGGATTATTATTATTATTTCAAAGCAGGCCAGTTGCATGTATTCTATGTGCTTCTGCAAGCCAATATTTCCTGTCCATTTCTCAAGCGTTTTCCCCATTGTTCCTATGGCTGCAATGACAATTGGTACAACCTCATTTTTTCTGTAAGCCCACCATCATCTCCTCCATGGGTCCTGTCAGAAGCAACCAACATTATACTTTTCGGCTGGATTTCCAAGTGAGACTATGGATATTATCCAACCATTTCATTTTTGGTCTACCCTTAGATTTTTCTCCCAATTAAATCAGACTGAAGAATCTATCTTGCAGTTCTTTCTTGAGGCATTCTCATCACATGTCCATAGTACTGGAGCTGTGAACTCACAATGCAGAGAAGTAGTACTTCAACTCCCTGATCTCTGAGCTACATACTCTGTGAAGTAATGTCACTCCAGAGATCTTTCAGAGGAACCACTTGAATTCATCATCATATTCTTTCGGTCATGCCTAACATTCATGACCAAAACTGAGGATAGGCACAGAAACCAAATATGTTTTTTTTTTACCAAATTCTCCTCTTCTGAGGATTGAATACTGAAGCTGGAACATTATTGTCTACCAGTAATGGACATGCCAGTAATGGACAGTTAATGTCAAGCGACTAACATGCAAATCTGTGGCACTGAGCAAAACATTTGTTGTAACCCATCTTTTACACTGAGACAAAACGTGTACATGGTAACACTTCCAATCAGTTAAGATCAGAAGACATAAGAGTCACTGCTTTGTTTTGTATCAGTGCATCATTTTTATTATCATTATCATTATTATTATTATTATTATTATTATTATTATTATTGTCATTATTTTAATTATTATTATTAGATGTTGATTTTGCTTTTCATCCTTCAAGGTTGATAAATTAAGTACCACTAAAACACTGGGGTTGATGTAATCGACTAATCCCCTTCCTCACAATTTCAGTCCTTGTGTCTTTAGTAGAAAGGATTAAAAAAAAGGTAATATAAAAGGAGAAGGGGCTCTATACCCCTTTTATTTACTGATCAGCCCTGACATGTTATCATACATTGGGTCTAAGGTATTCATGAGCTACATTATTCGCAATAAAATGTCTTAATTCCCACCAGGCGTTTCAGTTAGTATTTATAGAGATAAAAAAGATGTAATATTGTCTTTTCTTATAATATTATTGTATGAAGACAGAACATGATATACAAGAAATATGGAGACAAAGTAAAGAAGAAATACAATCAAAGATATGGTAAGAATACATAGTATGAAAATACAGTGCGAAGAAATAGCATGCTGATAGAATATGAATAAAGGGTAGCGAGTATGAGCTGTCAACCATCTCAACGTATTACATATATGTATATTTCAGAACAAAATTCATCAATTATGAATATTTTATTCCTGAATATATTAAGAGCCATGAAATCAAGAAGTTGGCTCTTGGCAATTCAAATCTCCAATGCAATTTCCTAGTAGAAATACAAATGAAAAAAGAAAATATTTTGAAGTAGGAAAACATAATTGTGTGTGTGTGTGTGTGTGTGTGTGTGTGTGTGTGTGTGAGAGAGAGAGAGAGAAAAGGAGAGAGTAAGAAAATGAGAGTGTGTGTGTGTGTATAATACACACACATATGGAAATATATGTGTCACACACATATTATGTGTAAGTATGTGCATGTGTTAATATATATGTATGGATATATGCATGGTTTATATATATGCATGTATTTATATATATGCATGTATTTATATATATGCATGAATGTGTGTGGATTGCAGTTTTCTTTTCCATATTTTTCTTATAATTTATATATATGCACACACACACAAACATACATAATAACGAAAATATGGAAAAGAAAAATGTTATCCAATAATTCGAACTGCTGAGTTCTGGTACGAAAATAAAAACTCGTTCACAAAGATGTATTTTTTTTAATGTGTTTGCATTTTATGTATTGATATTTGTAAAACCTTGCAAGTTCCATTTATGTCAGAGGTGCTATAAAGTTTTACCATTGCAAAAGAAGATGACAAGAAGCTTCTGACTTTTGGTTTGCACATGTATACGATACTGGGTGCTATCAGAAATCATATGACAGAGAGCAACAGTTTAACAATTCCATCCCTTCAGTTTAATACATGCTAGAGAGAAGGAGAGAAAGAGATTGAGAGAGAGAGAGAGAAAGAGAGAGAGAGAGTGCAAGAGAAGTTGGAGGGATAAATCATCTGTGAAAGAACTTATATGCAACCAAAATTTCCCTCAAGTTACATTCTATCACTTGAAAAAAGAAAAGGAAATATTTTAGAAAGTTTCTCTAGAACAGGCACCATGGCAACCTTTTTCAAAAAGTGGGCCACATAGTACATGACTCGTCATAAAGTGGGTGGCACTACTAAAAACAATTCAGGGTAATTTTTTATTGGCACACCACTCAGAAAGTTCTGTGAGTCACAGTTTGTTTATGACTTCTATGTACACTATACTTGAAAATAAGAAGATATAGTCATGGATAGAATGCTTTTAATCATAAGTCCGCTTGATTAGAGTCACATCATCATCATCATCATCATCATCATCATCATCATCATCATCATCATCATCATCATCATCATCATCATCATCATCGTCTTTTAACATCTGTTGTCCATGCTGGCATGGGTTAGACAGTTTGGCCAGAGCAGGGAAGCTGGGGAGTTGCGCCAGGCTTCAGTCTGATTTAGAATGGTTTCCAACCACTTTACAGAGTATGCTGGGCGTTTTTACGTGGCACCACACAGGCACTTTTACAGGACACTGCATGGGCATGTGCCTGGTTAAATAACAACAGTATTAATGCCAATCTGAAAGTCTGCAAAGAGCAATATCCATGTTACTATGACTGAAACAACAGCTGTATGAGCTAATCAAGGAAGGCAACATGCAGTGATTTAATTTGATAGAAAGGACAATCAAATCTCTTTTACATCATACTTTATCTTGAAAAAAAAAAGAAGGACATACTCAATAATGCAGTCTTAAATATACAGAAAAGAAGACAGGATAAATAGTCATGGCTGGAGTTCCTTTGATTGTACATCTACTCAATCAAGGTTGATCTGGGCTAAATAACAACAACATTGCTGAAAGTTGAAATTTGATGGAAGGTTTGGTTGATAAATTAAGCCAAGAACTTGACCAAAATTTAATTTTATCAACACTAGATAAATGAGAAATAAAGTTGATGTTGGCAGAATAATGAGCCAAAAGAAACACTACAAGGTATCTTTGTCCAATGTGCTCACCATTTTGTAAATCTATCACTCTTTAGAAATAAAGTTTCTAACACATGTACAAAGTCTGAAGTTTCAAGGAGTGGGAATAGTCAATTATGGAAAATAGTGTCCTGCACTTGGCACTTTATTTTATCAACCCCAGAAAAATGAAAGGCAAAATGAACTACAGTGGAATTTGAATTCAGATTGTAAAAAGCTGCCCCTAAATAACATAAACTAATTTGTCTGACACTAGCAGTTTTTGTAATTCACTTTCCTCTATAACAACAGCAGTAACTAAAAACGGCCCTCTCCCAGATGTAAAGCACCAACAGAGGGCAATAAATATGCAACTGTACAGTGTAGCTTCCAACCAGACTGAAGTATAGCATAACAACTAATGTAAAACAGCTTCAAGATGTCTGCACACATTTGAATAGGTAATTCTGTCCCATAAATTTCATCAACGAATGCTGATTAAAACTGTTCGACACTAAACATAACAACAACAACAAAAAAAAGACATCTTATTGCATCCGCATCATCAAGGGAGACACTTCAACAATATGGCTCTCTAGATTCGTTGAAAACATGATGTGCATTGGAGGAGTGCATATCAAAATAGATAACATAGCAAAAAGATAAATAAATAGACTTGAAGCTAATTCTTAATTTATTATGGTAGAGGGATTGTGCTGTAGTTTTCAAATCTCTGCAAAAAGTTTCTTATTGCTGTGCTGTATTTTTAAAGTTGTTTTTAAAAGAGATAATAAAAACTGAAATCAGGAATTCCATTTGATAAGAAGAAATGAATAACCACGTGACTTTGAATATGAATGACTACAATTTAAATGTATAAAAGTATACTCACAAAGTTACGACTGCTGATTTATGTTCACCAGCTTGCCAGAATATTTTACTAAGAGCAGCAGCAAGGGCACTTCGACATTTTTCAGGGCTTGGTTCAAAGCTTACATAGAAGAAAAAAAAAGGGATAAGATAAAGCAAAACAAAATACAGGAACAAAAAGAAAATTAGAAAATTTATCAGTCCAAGGTCACGACACCACATTTATGAAAACGTAAACAGAAGCAGTTTCAGAAATAAGTTTTAAAAAATGTACAAATTCTCTTCATGTTGACCCCTCTTAGGTAGCTTAGCTTCTTTACAAGCAGGACCAGGCCCTGGATAAGAGCAGAAGAGAATAATTCTATCAAGGATTTTTGTATTATTTCTGAAAAAAAGATGCATGCATAGGTGTAGGTGTAGCTGTGTGGAAAGTAGCTTGCTTACCAGCCACATGGTTCTGGGTTCAGTCCCACTGCGTGGCACCTTGGGCAAGTGTCTTCTACTATAGCCTCAGGCTGACCAAAGCCTTGTGAGTGGATTTGGTAGACAGAAACTGAAAGAAGCCCATCGTATATATGTGTGTACATATATATGTGTGTGTGTGTGTGTGTGTGTGTGTGTGTGTGTGTGTGTGT
>NC_068981.1:144221671-144226718 GCF_001194135.2 Octopus bimaculoides | reverse complement strand
ATCTGTCTCCCCCACCACCGTCGTTTGACAACTGATGCTGGTGTGTTTATGTCCCCAAAACTTAGCAGTTCAGCAAAAGAGACCGATAGAATAAGTACTAGGCTTACAAAGAATAAGTCCTGGGGTCGATCTGATCGACTAAAGGTGGTGCTCCAGCATGGCCACAGTCAAATGACTGAGACAAGTAAAAGAGTAAAGAGAGAGAGACACAGAGAGAGAGACACACAGAGAGAGAGAGAGAGCATATGTAGTGTATAAAAATGCAATTGTGTGTGTGTATGTGTGCATGTAGAGACACATGCATACACACTATTACATCAATTACATTGCCCCCAGTGCTCGACTCATACTTATTTTGTCAATGCCAAAAGGGTGAAAGACAAGGTTGACCTTGACAGCATTTGAACTCAGAACATAAAGACAGACAAAATGCCACTAAACATTTTGACCAGCAACCTACCAATTCTGCCAGCTCACCATCCAACAAATGTGCATTAATTGATATTTGTTTCAATGTATTTTTATTTACATACATGCATGTATACATACACGTGCACATCTATACATTCATAGTAGGGATGTATAGCTTAGTGGTTACAGTGTTGGACTCATGATTGTAAGATTGTGGTTTCGATTCCTGAACTGAGTGACATGTTGTGTTCTTGAGCAAAACACTTCTTTTCATGTTATTCCAGTCCACTCAATTGGCAAAGATGAGTAATCCTGTGATGGACCAGCATGTCCTGTCCAGGTGGGGAATATATACGCCATGAAAACCAGGAAATCAGCCCTTATGAGTTGGCATAACTCCAGAAGGAAACTTTACCCTTTTTTTTTTCTTACCTATACATTCATATATGGTTGCTATCAGCAATGTCCATGCTGAAACTTAAAGTTAATAACAGCTAGCACACCACCACTAAGACTAACCTACAAAGCCAAGTAGTCCAGAAACAAAGACTAATCTTACATCAGGTCACTCTTGGTGCTATCTACAACCTGTCACATGTTTGGGCTGTTGGTGACCAAACCAGCAACCCTACTAAGCCCTCTTGGTGAGGAGGGTGGTTTGCATTGGACACCCGGCAGGACAAATACAAAATTCGTCAAAGGATGAACTCAGCAGTGTCAATGGCCACGCAATGGCTGGAAGTGGGAGACCTGTAGTCTTTACTTAGACATCAGTCTGGGAGAATGAGATTCTGAAATAACATCTATTTCATGTGAAGCTTGAGACCTTACACCAGACAAAATATTGATTAATTAAACCCTTAAAGGCAGAATCCAGATTTCTGCTGCTCATTTATTAGTACACGCACACATGTATAGTGGTTCTGGGTTCAGTTTCACATCATGGCACCTTGGGTAAATGTCCTCCATTACAGCTTTTTGAAGGAATTTGGTAGACAGAAACTAAAATAAAGACAAAACTCATTGTGTGTGGGTGTGTGTGTTGGTTGTCTAGCGTCTGGATATTACACATTAATAATAAACATATTGCCTTGCTTGGAAACAGGTGATGGCTGGCAACAGGAAGACTGTCTGGCAGTAGAAACACCTGCCTCAAGGAATTTTATCTGACGCTTGAAAATATAGAAATGTAGATGTTGAAACAATGACAACGATGACATCAAAGATGATGATGATGATGACGATAATGATAATGATATATTGCAATTATCATCATCATCATCATCATCATCATCATCATCAGCAGCAGCAGCAGCAGCAGCATTTTAACACACAATTTTCAATACTTGCATGGATCAAATAAAACTGTTGTTTGATTTATGCAAGCATGGAAAATTGGATGTTAAAACAACAAAATGCTTTTCTTGTGACCAACCCCACCACCTCTTAGCATATAAGTTAATATTTCATTTGGTCCTTAGAACAGTGAGCAGCTCAATGGTCAGAGATGCTTTCACAAAGGATTGTAAACAAATGACACCGTTTGTAAGATGGTAGCTTTGTTTATAGTTATTAGAGTTCATATGAGAAGGGAAGAAGATAGAAACACATGCACACACACACACAAACACACATGCACACACACACATGCGCATGCACACACATACACACACGTGCATGCACACACACACACACACACACACACACACACAACATGCTCACTCACATACATATACAACAGGCTTCTTACAGTTTCCATGGACTAAATTTCATGTACAAGGCATTGATCAACATAGACCTGTAATGGCCTGGCTCTCCAGTTCGTCCAGTCAACTGAACGGCCAGCTCATGAAACAAATGTGCAAGTGGCTGAGCACACCACAGACATGCGTACCCTTAACATAGTTCTCAGAGAGAGTCAGCATGTCACAGAATGTTACAAGGCTAGCCCTTTCATTTACAGGTACAACTCATTTTTGCCAGCTGAGTAGACCGGAGCAATCAGAAATAAAGTGCCTTGAAAGAAATGAACCCTAAGTTATGTGAATCTGAAGTAAAGTGCTGAACCATTCAGTCAAAGAAATACAGGCAACTTAGCATCTCTCTTGCACACTACATTAGACTGCTTTTATACATAATTTTGCTCTCATTTCATTTGTGCTTCATTCTTTATGTTCACTTTATGTACACACCCTAGTGGAGGCGCAATGGCCCAGTGGTTAGGGCAGCAGACTCGCGGTCATAGGATCGTGGTTTCGATTCCCAGACCGGGCGTTGTGAGTGTTTATTGAGCGAAAACACCTAAAGCTCCACAAGGCTCCGGCAGGGGATAGTAGCGAACCCTGCTGTACTCTTTCACCACAACTTTCTCTCACTCTTACTTCCTGTTTCTGTTGTGCCTGTAATTCAAAGGGTCAGCCTTGTCACACTGTGTCACGTTGAATATCCCCGAGAACTACGTTAAGGGTACACATGTCTGTGGAGTGCTCAGCCACTTGCATGTTAATTTCATGAGCAGGCTGTTTCGTTGATCGGATCAACTGGAACCCTCGACGTCATAAGCGACGGAGTGCCAACAAAATGTACACACCCTACATTACACATGCGACAAACCATGCTAGCTTTATTTTTTCCCCTCCGCGTTACCCCCGCCACACACACACATTTGATGTCCATGTTTCATTATCATGTACAAATCACACTTCATACTTGTGCGTCATACAATTTGTTCTTCATTCAGTGACAGAATTTATTTCTTGCCAGTAAGGACATGAGTTGCATTTCGAGAAGCAGTTATAACTGTTCTAGATTATTGTAATTTTAGTATATCATTACTATACAACTAATAATCTGACCTGCCACCTCTTTTTATTCCAGATTGAATAAGACAGTTGTAACAACACTTTGAACACACCCTACTAAACACTGCTTATTTCAACTGACTAGTTAGCGGGATACGCTCAGGGCATGAACACAATGTGGAAGCTCACTATGCAATAAGGTTTGTGCTAAACTGGGCAAAAATGCAACAGAAACTTATGTGGGCAAGGGTCAGACACAAACACACTCAGACAGACATGTATATGTATACATACACAAACATATACACACACACACATACCCATGTGTGTGTGTGTGTGTGTGTGTGTGTATACATTTATACCATCATCATCATCATTGTTTAATGTCAATCTTCCATCCAAGCATGGGTAGGATGGTAGGAGCTGGCCAAGTAGAAAATCTACCCAAGGCTATTCTGTATATTTTGGCAGGGATTGTACACCTCGATGCCCTTGCTTACGCCAACCACACCACAGAGTGGACTCAGTGCTTTTTACATGGCACTAGCACAGGCGAAGTTAGTTTTGGCAACATTTTTGCAGCTGGATGCCCTTCCAGATGTAAACCACGTTACAGTGTGGACTGGATGCTTTTAACGTGGTACCATGTAACTCACAAGACAAGGAATTATGAGAGGGAGAGGGCATTTGTGTCAGAGGATGTCAGTTAGAGTGTGACGAAGAGACAGAGAGACAAAAGCAGGTGTCTTGCCACAACAGGAGTATTAAAGGTGATCCAGTATCAAATGATGAAAGGTTAGAGAGTAACAGAGAAATAGGTGTCTTGCGATAGAGGAGGTACATGGTTACCCAGTGAGAGAGAAAGAGAGAGAGAGAGAGAGAGAGAGAGTAAGAGAGAGGTACAGAAAGAAGCTAGAAACAAGTGTGCTGGTGTAAAGGAGATACTTGGTTCACTAGTCAGAGAAAAAACAAGAGAAAGAGAGAGAGAGAGAGAGACCAATGGGAAAGAGAGAGAGAGAGACCAATGGGAAAGAGAGAGAGAGAGTAGGAAACAACAAAAGTGTAAGACAGAACAGAAAAGAGATGGTGTAGTGCTAGGGTATACTCACAAGTAACAAGAATAAGAGTGTAGAGCCTGCTTAGAAAAATAGGGAGTTGGTGTGGGGAGCAGTGATATAGTGAGCAGAGCAGTGAGGGCAAGAAAGGGGATTGGAAAACAATCATGATTTATGATGAGGAAATGTAAGGAAGAGAAAGATGCAATTAGAAGAGGAGTTGTAATTTGATTTCTTAGGGTAGAGTGGGTGAGAAGTGTGTTGGGACACATGTGGGTGAGACACAACACTTCTAGTACTCAGCTTCGTGGACGGGTCTTCCCTAGGACCTCATACCGCCAAACATCTCAGTCTACTGTCATTTCCTCTGTGAGGCCCAACATCCTAAGATCAGTCCTCACCACGTCATCCCAGTCGTCCTGGGTCTCCCTCTTCCACAGGTACCATCCACTTTCAGTGACAGGCACTTTTGTATACAGTTGTCTTCAGTCATACGCACCACATGTCCAAACCAACACACTCTCCACTCCTGCATACCACTTTTAACATCTCTTATATATTCCTTTACTTGTTTCGGTCATTTGACTGCGGCCAGGCTTCTTTCAGTTTCTGTCCAACAAATCCACACAGAACCTTGGGTCAGCCTGAAGTTATAGTAGTAGATACTTGCCCAGTGTGCCATGCCTGAAGTTATAGTAGTAGACACTTGCCCAGTGTGCCATGCCTGAAGTTATAGTAGTTGACACTTGCCCAGTGTGCCATGCCTGAAGTTATAGTAGT
>NC_068981.1:144217252-144220604 GCF_001194135.2 Octopus bimaculoides | reverse complement strand
ACTTGCCCAGTGTGCCATGCCTGAAGTTATAGTAGTAGACACTTGCCCAGTGTGCCATGCCTGAAGTTATAGTAGTTGACACTTGCCCAGTGTGCCATGCCTGAAGTTATAGTAGTTGACACTTGCCCAGTGTGCCATGCCCGAAGTTATAGTAGTTGACATTTGCCCAGTGTGCCATGCCCGAAGTTATAGTAGTTGACACTTGCCCAGTGTGCCATGCCTGAAGTTACAGTAGCAGACACTTGCCCAGTGTGCCATGCCTGAAGTTATAGTAGTTGACACTTGCCCAGTGTGCCATGCCTGAAGTTATAGTAGTTGACACTTGCCCAGTGTGCCATGCCCGAAGTTATAGTAGTTGACACTTTCCCAGTGTGCCATGCAGTGGGATTGAACCTGAAACCACCCAACCGTACTTACACCTATTGAACATATAAATATAACTTCAGCATAAAAGCAACTTATATACTGTACTTGCTAATTACATGGTGTTACTAGTAATTTCTTTGCAGTTGTAAAATTAAAATCATTGTTAGATCATATGTGAACTCCATACAAGTTGTTTCTCAGCAACATCACAGCCACTGAACCTAAACGAACTCTGAAACTGTGCTTTCGATATAATACATATACCTTAATGCGGAGCACTTAATATATTCTGAAAGATTCATTCCATGATTAAAGTTATATACACTTTAAACATAAGCATACTTCAGTGACTAAAATTGCCTTTTCATTTCTTTATTTCTTCTCTGTTGCTATTTCAAAGTAAGTTGTCTCCCTTCCTCTAAATAAAGCTAATTCAAAATTTGAAAAGAAAAATTAACTATTACAGACCTCTTAAGAAAAGCAGAATCTGAAGAAACCATTAATAGTCTGTACTAGTAAATGGAGAGTACAAAAAGTTCACAAAGTGGAATAAATTATTTTGTTGTGAAATAAAAGAGGAGTCTAACATTTTAGACTGCAACTTTCATGATAAAGAAGTGAAATATAATTATAAGAAATTCAGTGAAAAAGAACAGAAATTGGCAAAAGAAACAATTAGAATGTGGTGAAAGAAGGTATCTTGAGACACTCAGAGAGACATTCATAGCATGACTAATGGTGATTGCAAAACTGAAGCATTGAAGCAGCCACATACCATTCTGAACATAACCTGCTGCATCAATGAGGCAGTATGCTAATGAAGTCGTTGTTGTCGTAGTTATCGTCATCGTCGTCGTTGTCGTCATCGTCGTCGTCGTCGTCGTCATCGTCATCATCATCATAATCATCATCATCATCATCATCACTACCACCACCACCATCATCATTATCATCGTCATTACATATTTGTTGTTTTAATGTCGATTCTTGTATTCTTGCATGAATCAGATAGAATTCAGTGAGGCAGATTTTTGATCACCAGATGCTCTTCTTGTCAAGCAAAGTTATTTTTTCCTATAACCAGACAGCTTTTCACAGAAGACTGGAAATGAATTACACTGCTTGTAGGGTGGTGATATTCATTTACAGCTATAATTCAATGTCATGATGAGGAAGCACAAACACTCAGTCACATTCAAACATACATGTGCATGTGTATGCATGCATGCATGTGTGTATAAATGTATGTCTGCATGTATGCATGCACACATCTATTTATACCTGAACAGATATATATATATATTATGTCAGGTCACTCTAGCACTCCTGGTAACATGTAACCCAGTACAACCTGTTGCATGGTTAGATCATCAGTGACTAAACTGGCAACCCTACCAAGCAAATTTTGTGGGGAGGGTTATTTTGGATACCCTGTGTAATATAAAACATGACTTGACAAGGAGTAGAAGAGTTCAGTAGAATCAATGTTAAGGCAGCGAGTTGGCAGAATCGTTAGCACGCCAGGCGAAAATTTTGTCTGCCGTTATGTTCTGAGTTCAAATTCCGCCGAGGTCGACTTTGCCTTTCATCCTTTCGGGGTCGATAAATTAAGTACCAGTTACGCACTGGGGTCGAGGTAATCGACTTAATCCCTTTGTGTGTCCTTGTTTGTCCCCTCTATGTTTAGCCCTTTGTGGGCAATAAAGAAATTAGAATCAATGGCTATCCAATATAGTCAAGGAGTGACTGTGTTCACCACAGTCACAGTGAAGATAATCCATCAACAAAAAGGGAATCTCTGAAATAAAAACCATTCAGCTTTGGGGTTGAGGTAATTGACAATACCCTTCCACCAGAATTACAGGCCTTGTGTCAATAGTAGAAAGGATTAATTGGGATGGTCTCAATGACATTTTACACATGATAACCGAGAGAACACAATCGTGAGAGTGAGCATTTGGAGATGAAGGGTTTGGGAGGAGTTTTGTTAAGTGCAGTATGGAGCTTGAGGCAAAGTTATTTATCTTCCTTCTCTGTTTCTGAGTTCCGATTACAATACAGTCAATTCTGCTTTTTACCACCTCTATCTATATTGATGAAATCAAACCAGTCATGTGCTAAGGCTTCAACTCGGTGGTTGTCATACTTATTTCACTTTATAAGGGAGGTTACTGCGTTAAACACCTCTCAAAGTTGTAAACTGTAAATAACAATACAGCTTATCTGAGATGTAGGCTCTAATTTCAATAAACACACACACACACACACATTACATAAAGTAATTCTGAAGATTTTGATATAAAGCCTAAATAAAATGAGGGTTTGGAAAATACATTAAGCAAAGTATTACATTTTGTCTTATGATTACTTCCACTATAACAAATATAAAAATGAAAGCAATTTTTATGTCGTTATTAGAAAATATTTCAAGTAAAGTTAATTTCATGATGAAACCGATAATGGCTGTGTAGTTGAGTAGCTTGTTTTCCAGTCATGTGGTCTAGGGTTTAATCTCACAGCATAGCACCTTGGGCAAGTGGTTTCATTTTCTGCAGTCCTGGGCTTACCATGGAAATCAAAAGGGACTTGCCATTTATATATATATATATTAGATTGGAGCCTGGTGTTGCCATCTGGTTTCACCAGTCCTCAGTCAAATCGTCCAACCTATGCTAGCATGGAAAGCGGACGTTAAACGATGATGATGATGATCATCATCATCATCATCGTTTAACGTTCACTTTCCATGCTGGCATGGGTTAGACGGTTTGACTGAGAACTTGCAAGCCAGAAGGCTGCACCAGGCTCCACTCTGATCTGGCAAGGTTTCTTCTGCAGCTGGATGCCTTTCCTAACGCCAACCACTCTGAGAGTGTAGTGCTTTTTATGTGCCAGTGGCACAAGGGCCAGTGACATAAGGGCCAGTGGCACAAGGGCCAGTGGCACAAGGGCCAGTGGCACAAGGGCCAGTGGCACAAGGGCCAGT
>NC_068981.1:144215943-144217201 GCF_001194135.2 Octopus bimaculoides | reverse complement strand
ACACACACACACACGCGTGTGTGTGTGTACCCTTGACTTGACATTATATGATGGCTGTAAGCAAGCATCACTGTCATAAGAGCAATGCTACTCATTCCTAGTCTTCCATAAAAACATGTCTGAGCACAAGAATTATTATCTTGCTTTGAAACAGATGAGAGTTGGCAACAGGAAAGGCATCTAATTGTAGAAAAGCTTCCTTAACAAATCCTGTCCGCCCAATGAAAGTATGGAAATGTGGATGCTAAATGATGATGATCATGGAGATGAATAATTGATCATTAATTTTATTACAATAGTAAGCATTGGTTCTTAAATATTCAGAATTATAAAGCTCACCTGATATATAGTCATAGCATGATACACAACACAGTAATCTCCCTTGCAATATGAGAGTGTATGAAAATTGCCTATATCCCACTCATCAAAAATATTTAGTGTTATACCTGATATTAGAAATTCGAAGACAAAGTTGTAAAAAAATAAAGAAAGAAAAGAAAAGAAATAAATAATAAAAAATAAAATATGACAAAAAAAAAGACACTGAGGGAAGATTTATAGTAGTGGTAAAGACAGCAGTAAGATGGTGGGGAAATAATTTTATAGGGAACCAATGGTGTGAATTTGGCCCGGAATGCGTGTATGTTTGTAAGATAACAGTCTAAACATGAGAAAATGACATAAGTGCTGTTTTAACCCAAACCAGACCTAGATTAAGCAGACCTATGAGAAAAAAAAAAGGAAGTTCTAGTCATGACAAACCTGACTTTTTGTTATATCAATGACTATATTGTCCATTGTATCCTAATTTCATTTAAGATTTACTTATTTAATTTCAAATGTGATTTTGGAAAATGACTGGCTGCTATTTCCAGCAGATGGAGTGACCACATATAGCGGCTTGCTCTCTTCTTTGCTCTGATGAAAAGGGTATCTGTATGCTGTAGCATGATAAAATAAAAATAATGAGGCAATACAGGAGCCTGTATGAGATTATATGAGTGGTTAGTAACGACAGCTTAATGTCCCCCAAATGATGACTATCTGAAGAAAGAGGAGAGAGAGAGGAGGGAAGGAGGGAGGAGGGAGAGAGGAGGGAGGGAAGGAGAGAGGAGGGAGAGATAGAGGAGGGAGAGAGGACAGGAAAGTGGGAAAAATAAGTATGAGAGACAGAAGCTGTGAGGAAGAGTTGAGATATGAAAGAAAGGAGAGGACAGTAAGAGAGAGAGAAAGTGACAATAAGAGAGAGAGAGAGAGA
>NC_068981.1:144213120-144215756 GCF_001194135.2 Octopus bimaculoides | reverse complement strand
GGGAGAGAGGAGGGAGAGATAGAGGAGGGAGAGAGGACAGGAAAGTGGGAAAAATAAGTATGAGAGACAGAAGCTGTGAGGAAGAGTTGAGATATGAAAGAAAGGAGAGGACAGTAAGAGAGAGAGAAAGTGACAATAAGAGAGAGAGAGAGAGAGAGATGTAAAAGATAGTGAGAAAGAATTCCAGATAAAAGATTCCATTATTACCTTGAGTCAGTATTTACTTTGTCTTCACCAAACAACATTTCCAATAAGACATAAGCCTGAATGGCAGCCAAAACACCACATGGTCCACCCTGATATAGTAACAGAACAAGAAACATTAAATTAGGATTTATATGTGTGTGTGTGTATGTGTGTTTGTAGTCACATGTGGGTATCTGGACAGTCTCACCTAAAATATATAGATAAATTTCAACATGGATATTTAATCACCATCACTTCATACCTGAATGTGCAGATATAGTTACACCTATGCACTTACATAAAGTCACTCCTGGTGCATGTATATATTTCCATTGTGTCTGCGTTTGTGTGTATGTATGCATGTATGCATGTATGTATATTTTCATGTGTTCGGTCTGGCAGAAGGACCTGTGTCATGGCCTGTGTAAAGTACTCTTGAGACCAGTGAGGATGACCAGTGACGATGCTCCCCTATGAACTAGATGAAGTTCATAGGGGAGCAGTTTTGAGAGAAGATTTGCATGGCAGTTGTGGTTGGAAGCTTAGCTGATGTTAAAGACAATGATACTGTTTTCACAAAAGCTCTCTTCAGGGCGAGAGTCCACTGGCATGTGACACAGGAGAGTAGATCTCCAGTAAATCTAACTTTGCTAATGTCATAGTGGTGATCATTTAAAGAAGGAGAAAGATTCAAGGTGATGGAAAAGGTTGTCATTTAAGCCTATCGTCATTGTTGAAAGGAGGCGCAATGGCCCAGTGGTTAGTGCAGTGAACTCGCGGTCATAGAATCGCAGTTTCGGTTCCCAGACCGGGCGTTGTGAGTGTTTATTGAGCGAAAACACCTAAAGCTCTATGAGGCTCCAGCAGGGGATGGTGGCGAACTCTGCTGTACTCTTTCACCACAACTTTCTCTCACTCTTTCTTCCTGTTTCTGTTGTGCTTGTATTTCAAAGGGCCAGCCTTGTCACACTGTATATCTCCGAGAACTATGTTAAGGGTACATGTGTCTGTGGAGTGCTCAGCCACTTGCACGTTAATTTCACGAGCAGGCTGTTCTGTTGATCGGATCAACTGGAACCCTCAACATCGTAAGCGATGGAGTGCCAACAACAACAACAACAACATTGTTGAAATATCAGAAGTGAGTGTGATAGGGTGAGACAGAGTCAGAGGTGCTGACTTTCTTGAGGACAGGACACAACATAGCATGTTTATAAGCAACAAGATTTATTGCTGTAGAGAAAAAAGATTAGCCCTTTAGCAGTCACATTATTTTGAGAAAAGTAATGCAGGTGGCACATAAAATACACCATTTGGAGCGTAGCCGTTGCCAGTACCGCCTGACTGGCCTTCGTGCCGGTGGGACGTAAAAGCACCCACTACACTCTCGAAGTGGTTGGCATTAGGAAGGGCATCCAGCTGTAGAAACTCTGCCAGATCAGATTGGAGCCTGGTGTAGCCACCTGGTCCACCAGTCCTCAGTCAAATCGTCCAACCCATGCTAGCATGGAAAGCGGACGTTAAACGACGATGATGATGATGATGATTTACATTGTTTTGAGTTAATCATGCATTATTTTGTAGCATTGAGATTTTGATGAGGTAACTGTTAATTTTTAGAATGATACTGTAGGGTTGGTGTGAGAGACTAATTCTGGCAAGTTTCAATATAAAACAAGTAGAATATTTTGGCCAGGAATGGCTGGTTTAAATACCAAAGGTTAAAGAGTTTGGTGTGGATAGGGCCTAGCTAGGGGTGACATTGTTTTGAAATCATCAGAAATGCTTTCACACTAAGCATGTATATGTGTAATGCAGTGAGCTGGTAGAGTGAAAAGAGATAAATTTGAAGATTTACTGTGTGTGCTTTATGGAGCAGGATGCAAAGTGGGCAACAAATTTGGAGGCCTTGTCTATGGAACTACATTTCACAGAACCATGGCTGGCAAGAGGAAGAAAGGAGAATTCCAAAAATTAGTAAACCATTTTTTGGTGAGGGATCAAAAGTACCAGCTACAGTTTGGGAATTGAGTGAGGTTGTGAAATGTGTCACTACACTCTCGGTGTGGTTGGCATTAGGAAGGGCATCCAGCTGTAGAAACTCTGCCAAATCAGATTGGAGCCTGGTGTAGCCATCTGGTTCACCAGTCCTCAGTCAAATCGTCCAACCCATGCTAGCATGGAAAGCAGACGTTAAACAATGATGATGATGATGATGATTGAGTCATCTTTACAACCCAGATGATGGTTTTGCAGGAGTTTTAAAATTCCTGGGTAAAAGCCATCTGGGTAAAATGGCTGGGTAAAAGCCATCTTGTCTGAAGAATTTGGGTGATTTTCTCCATATACTTTAGGCCACGTCCTCTGCTTGAACTGCTGCAGTACAGCTATGAGTGACTGTGAGTCATTCAGGAGACTTTGAGCTGTGAGTTTTGGTTGTGAGGTGATGT
>NC_068981.1:144200548-144212855 GCF_001194135.2 Octopus bimaculoides | reverse complement strand
CCTCCCAGTTCCCAATGAGCCAAAGGTAGACAACATGTGCTGCTAGGAGTAGTTATTCTTTATCTTTTACTTGTTTCAGTCATTAGACTGCAGCCATGCCAGGGCATCACCTCGGAAAATCATTTAGTCAAATGAATAAACCCCAGTACTAATCTTTTTCTTGAGCCTACTACTTATTCTACCAGTCTTCTTTTGCAGAACTGCTAAGTTACAGGAACGTAAACACACCGACACTGGCTGCCAAGTGGTGGGGGACAAACACACACACACATGCACACACACACATGCGCGCGCACACACACACACACACACACACATAATGGGCTGCTTTCAGCCTCCATCTAGCAAATCGACTCAAAAAGCTTTAGTTAGAAGACGCCTTTCCCAAAGCGCCACACAATGGGACTAAACCCAGAACCGATGGGAAGCAAACTTCCTGCCATGCAGCCACTCATAGAATTGATGGAGTTCCAACTTATCGACTCACTTGAACATTACCTGTTCAGGATACCCAGACATGAACCTATCAGTATGCTTAGATACAGTAACTTACAAGTCTGAATATTATTCCACCACCATCCTCTGACAGGTTAGCTAGATATGAACTCCTTGGAAGACTGAGATATGACCCATAAGCTGTACTTAGATATGATCCATTGGTATATCATGACATAATAACCTCTTCAATACAACTGGTTAAGACCCCAGTAATATATCCAGATAAGACCCTTTTAACATATTTAGATAAAACCCATGAGCAAGCATACAGCCCTTACGGAATTCTTAGATACAGCATATTCAGCAAACATAGATAAGACCCTATTAACCTAGCTAGATAAGAGCCCTTCAAAATAGCTAGATAAGATTCTTTTAACATATTTAGATAAGAATAGAAAAACATGAACATAGGCGCAAGAGTGGCTGTGTGGTAAGAAGCTTGCTTCTCAACCACATGGTTCTGGGTTCAGTTCCACTGCATGGCACCTTGGGCAAGTGTCTTCTACTATAGCCTCAGGCCGACCAAAGCCTTGTGAGTGGATTTGGTAGACGGAAACTGAAAGAAGCCCATCGTATATATATATATATATATCTATATATATATATGTAGCTGCATGCCTGTGTTTGTCTCCCCACCATCGCTTGACACTGATGTTGGTGTGTTTACGTCCTTGTGACTTAACGGTTCGGTACAAGAGACCAATAGAATAAGTACTAGGCTTACAAAGAATAAGTCCTGGGGTCGATTTATTCAACTAAAGGCAGTGCTCCAGCATGACCGCACTCAAATGACTGAAACAAATAAAAGAATAAAAAAGTGTACATACAGTTCCTACAGAAACCCTAGATACAATAATTTATTCAATAAACCTACATATGATCTCTTCATCAAGGGAGAATTGATACGACTGTATGATACGTTAGAAATAGCAGTCAAATCTCGCACAAATCACTTGGTTACCATTTAAAAAATAGAAGCTATAACATGGCCATAGCTAATTAGGATTGGTCTTGGTTTATGCAACAATCTCCTCAACATTCCTTGTAGGAACCCAACACCAAACTTATTTAAAGAAAGCATCATCAACATCATCATCATCATCATTATCGTCACCATCATTTAATGTCTGGTCTCCATGCTGGCATGGGTTGGACAGTTTGACAAAGAACTGATTAGCAGGGACCTGTCCGGACTCCAACTGTCTGTTGTGGCATAGTTTCTATGGTTCGATGCCCTTCCTAATGCCATTTCATTTATTCTTTTTTTTATTTTTTTTTTTTTTTTTTTAATATATTTCTAGATGTTTACAAAGTCTAAATAACCATAGATATCTACAAATAAGTTGAAATACTCTGAGCAGAAGTTTCTCGTATTTACAAAATAATTTGACTATACCTTTTTCTGGACTATACCATATTGTAACTTTGGTAGTGAACAGAATTCTAAGTTTTGCTTTGCCCATTCTTGACTAAACTGGGAATTTGGTGAACCAAGAATTAAAGTTTTCAGTTTCTGTTGGAGAGAGAAAAAAAAATACATATATATATATAGGCGCAGGAATGGCTGTGTGGTAAGTAGCTAGCTTACCAACCACATGGTCCCGGGTTCAGTCCCACTGCGTGGTACCTTGGGCAAGTGTCTTCTACTATAGCCTTGGGCCAACCAAAGCCGTGTGAGTGGATTTGGTAGATGGAAACTGGAAAAAGCCTGTCGTATTGTCTTTTTCCTTTTTGAACTATATATATATATATATATATATATACATGTATGTATGTATGTGTGTGTATATGTTTGTGTATCTCTTTGTCCCCCCAGCATCGCATGACAACCGATGCTGGTGTGTTTACGTCCCTGTAACTTAGAGATTCGGCAAAAGAGACCGGCAGAATAAGTACTAGGCTTACAAAAAATAAACTCCGGGGTCAATTTGCTCGGCTATTAAGGCGGTGCTCCAGCATGGCCGCAGTCAAATGACTGAAACAAGTAAAAGAGTAAAAGAGTATATAAACATGTTTTTTCTTTGTATTAATATTGACTTCAAATTTTGGCACAAGACCAGCAATTTCAGGGCAATGAGTGAGTCAGTTACATTGATGCAAGGACTCAGCTGACACTTATTTTACTGTTCCCGAAAGAACGAAAGGCAAAGTCAACCTCGGTGGATTTGAACTCAGAACATAAAAACAGATGAAATACAGCAATATTAATACTATTTTATTTAACATCATATGAGCAATAGCATGCATGGTTGGAGGTTTCAACAAAAAAATTACTGGTTTACAACCTTTATAATGGCAAGGATAACAGGGGATTGATGGGGTAGCATGGGCAGAACATTTATTATAAATGATTCCCTTTGAGGGCACCGATTTATCTAAACCCCACCCCACCCCTGCAATGCATCATCCTAACAATCCCTCCCTCCATCCATGCTCACCACTCACCATATCCACCCCACCATCTTCCACTCTCCTTTCACACACTTGCAAAATTACCTGCCCACTACCCTATCCAACCACCAGTACCACTTTGCTTATAATTCACAGCCCTGTAACTTCAGGGTCTGTCCTGACACCTCTTCACAACAATCTTCTCTCTCCCTCTCCCACTATCTCCCCATCTCTCTCTCTCTCTCTCTCTCTCTCTCTCTCTCTCTCTCTCTCTCTCTCTCTCTCACTCTTTTACTCTCTCTCTCTCATCTCCTCTCTCTGCTCCAACTGGGGTACCCATGTATCCCCTCAGTTCCTGTCTCTCTATCATACTTTTTAACATCTCTTCAACTAGTTTAAAGCCACTTTCTTCAATAATACACACCCACTCAACTGAGGGGTCTTATCTTGTAAGTCACTTGCTGACCTCACAAGTTCAGCACCCAATACAGTCCATAAAGTGTGTACACACACACACACACACACACACACAATGTGTTTCTGCACAATTCCCATCTAACAAACTCCACACACAAAGCATTGCTAAACCCAAGGTTATGGCAGAGAATACTGGCCCAAGACGCCAAGAAATTGAATCCAACCCTGGACCGTGTGATTCATGAAGCAAACCTCTTAACTATGTAGACATGAAATATATGGAAAACATAGAATACACATGTAAAACATGATGATAACTACAGAAGGAAAAATACATTATGCTTTGTAATATCATAATTGTTTACATTCAAATGGATTTCAATAATTGCATGTTACGGTAGCAATTTCTATTACTAAAATTATTATTGAACAGCAGAAATACCATTAATACAATACAATAGATACAATAATTACAATAGAAACAGAAAAATTACAATGTCATATATACAAGAGGGAAGCAGCCAGACTAATTATAGTTTAATTAAATTAATACAATAAGACAAAATTTTAGAGTGGATTTTCAGGTAGGGTAAAATACTGAATGTTATATCTTTTACTTTAATCTTTTGCTTGTCTCAGTTGTTGGACTGTGGTCATGCTGGGGTATGAGCTTAAAGGATTTAGTCAAAGAATGCAACCCCAGTACGTATGGTTTTACAGTCTGGCATTTATTCTGTCAGTCTCTTTTGCTGAACAGCCATGTTATGCAGATGTGAACAAACCAACACTTGTTGTCAAAGCGGTGTGGTGACAGATACAAAGACACATAGAGACATACATACATACATCATCATCATCATCATCATCATCATCATCATCATCGTTTAACCTCTGCTTTCCATGCTAGCATGGGTTGGACGATTTGACTGAGGACTGGTGAACCAGATGGCTACACCAGACTCCAATCTGATTTGGCAGGGCTTCTTTCAATTTCTGTGTACCAAATCCACTCACAAGGCCTTAGTCAACCCAAAGTTATAGTGCAAATCAGATACTTGGCCAAGATGCCATACAGTGGAACTGAACCTGAAAACATGTTGTTAGGAAGCAAACTTCTTAACCACACAGTCATGTCAGTGCATATGAAAAAAAAATTACTTCACCCTTTAGCATTTAACCCTTCCTTTTGTTACCATATTTCTGGTGAGATGCTCTATGTTTCAGTTAATTTTAAATATAACAAAGAATTTAGTGAAATAATTTAGTTATCATGAAGCTAGTATTAGGAACATAAATTGGTGACTAAGGTTTGGTGCAAGATTTCAATTCAGAACTTTTGAAAACAAGACATTTGTATTACAAAGCCAGAGGTGGTTTTTGGTGGGTTGGTATCTAAAGGGTTAAACCAGCCATATCCAGCCCCAAATTTTCTACTTGTTTTATGTTCAAATTGGCCAAATCTGGTCTCCCACCTATACCTAACCATGTCATTCAAAAGATAAGCAATTGCATTGCTGAAATCTCAAAGCTTCAAGATAATGCATGATTAATTCAACCCGATGTGAATGAATATGTATTACATTTAACAGAGCAATTTGAATGCTAAATGGTTAACTGATAATTAATAGTGACATGATTCTCTTCTGTCAATGATATGAATGCTTTTATTTACCATGTGTCCATACGAGAAGACCTCTCGAGGTAAATAATGCAGTATTCAGTGTTCTAACACAACATCCATATTAAGTTGGGTATAAAGAGTGCCTTTTTATTTAACTGGTATTTCCTTCTTGACTGGAGAAAAAAATCAGTCTAATAGTACTTATTACCAGACACATATAGAAAAGGGGAGATAATTTCAAGAAAGATGTAAATTGACTTTGGTAGTATTTGAACTCGGAATGCAGAGAGATGAAACAAATACTGCAAGATATTTTTCCCATGCTCTAATGATTCTGCCAGTTCGCTAAAGAACATCACACTGTTGCTTCAGTATGCATGGCCGATATACAGGGTGGACAACCATGGCTGGAATGTTTTGTTCAATTAAAGCTGATCTGGGGTCGAACAACAACAACAGTGTTATGACCCTTAACAGCATTGTTACCATTTCTAGTGACATCATACAGGAGTAGAAGCCAATGAGAAAGCCTCTAAATGGTCACTCAATCTGCTAGAAATATCAGTAACAAAATTTTTCTCAAATCACACTCTATTCACTTAAAAAAAGGAAGGATGCATTGGAGAGGGATGCTTTAAGTGGGTTTCAAGGTCTTCCTCACAGTGTAGTGTAGCCAATTCAGAGAGAGGTGGGGAGGGGGGGCAAACAGCCAGACAGACAGACAGAAGAATTGACTCCAGTGCATATCTAGTACTTCAAAGATGAATGATGGTGGCTGGAATACTTTAAATCACATATTTATTGGATTACAGCTGAACTGATAAAAAACAACAAATACTACACGATGACGACAACAACAACAACAACAACAACCACCACCTTAGGTGTTCCAGCTTAATATTTCATTTATTTTCTTCAGCGCCTTCATGGAATACTGTTTATTTATGAATTACACCAAATCAATAATGCTGTAACAGAAGGATACAAAGCTAGTGATGACATTGTATCACAAGGTACATAACTCTGCCTACTTTAGTTAGTCAGAGGGAAAATGGAAAGCAGACTCCAATATTTGTTCCGGTTATCTCTACTCTGAGTTCAAATTCTATGGTCAGCTTTACCTTCCATTCTTCTTGGGGTCAATAAATGAATTACTAGATATGCACTGGAGTCGATTCTTCTGTCTGTCTGACTTCCCCCTCACACTATCTCTCTCCCCCACCCCCTCTCAATTGGCTACACTGCACTGTGAGGAACTCTTTGAAACCCTCTTCAGAAATGGAAAAGGGCTGAGTAAGGGGCAACTGTTTCTTCTTAAAGGAAAAAAAAGTAATATACTACATACTTTTTTATCTTTTAGTCACCAGGGAAAATAGTGCCTCTGACCCTTTACTGGGCCTCCATGACTGATTGGAAGAAGAGAAAGAAGAAAGCATCCTCAAATGAGAGGCCTGGTTTGAATGCAACAGAGTGGACTCTGTTAAAAGCATCCAAGGTCCTGGGCTGTGGTGTAAAATTGGGCAACTGATTAGGTGTACCACTCCACGCAGGCATGGCAAGATTTGAACTCAGAATGCAAAGACCAGGAACAAATATCGCAAAGCATACAATCCAACAATTTGACAATTCCAATAATCCAACACCTTGGATCAGTACTTTGTTTTGTGCTTTTTTCTGTTGACCCCCTAAAAGGATGACAGGTAAAGTGGACCTTGGCAAGGTTTAGTCTCAGAATGCAGAATGTCAGAACAAATTCCAGAAAGCATTCTGTCCGACAATCTAAAGACAATGCCAACTTTCCACCGTAAAACTTGAACTGTCAAATTGAGACTGATTTATTGTTTCGCATAGAAAAGAAATAAAGAATTGTAAATATAAACTAAGAGCAGGTAAGGCCTTGTGATTAAGAATCTCACTTTGCAACCACATGGTTTTGGGTTCAGTGCCACTGCACTGCACTGCACCTTAGGCAAGTGTCTTTTGTTACATCCCCAGGCTGACCAATGCTTTGTGAGTGAATTTGGTAGATGGAAACTGTGTGGAAGCTCATTGTGCATGTGTAGCGGGTGATTGTATGTATGTATGTGTGTGTATCTTTTTGTTAGTTGTCTTTGTGTTTATTCCCTACCATCACTCGACAACTACTGTTGATTAGTTTACATCCCTATGACTTCGTGGTTCAGCAAGATAGACTAACAGAATAAATATCAGGCTTTAAAAAAAGGCACTGGAGTCGATTTGTTTGGCTAAATTCTTCAAGGCAGTGCTCTAGCATGACCACAGTCCAATTACTAAAACAAGTAAAACAAAAAGATGAAATACTGTGCACGTTTTTTTTTCTCTCTTTATTTTGTAATAGATCAAAGAAATATATATCTCTTTTATTTGAGCCATTTCTCTTGATTCCAAATTGCTGTCAAAGTGTAGAATGTATATCAAGACAAGATAAATATCCTCTTGGTTCATTGTATTCTTCTAGCTTTCCTCTCAGCTCAACTGAATACCCGGCAAATATCATAATCCATAACTGAACTCAGTTCTACTGATGTCAAGTAAACTGGGAGACTCTGTCAAAATAATTGGTCCATTCATTTTGTTTCTGTCAGGTAGAATTTATTCCACATACTTCTTATTCTTAAAGTCAGAGAGTAGAACTGATTTAATCCGTTTCTTTTGTAGTAATGAAGAAAATAAAACTCATTATAAGTTTAAAATATTTTTCTTTTAAATTTAAGATTTAGTATATCTTCTTCTTGCTGGGGGAACTGACTGGAATAATGGAACTGACCCTAATTTCTATTCTTTAGTTTTCATTGACCTCCAGTGAAAAGTATTAAAATAGCAGTGAAAATGTAAAACAAAATTTCTATCTACAATATCAGAAAGTTGTCCTGATGTTACTCTGGGCCAAAAGTTCTCAATCTTTTTGACACCGTGGTACAAAGGCGTCCAAACAAAAATCTACTAGTGCATGGAAAATTAAAATTCACTGGTACATGGAAAATTAAAATTTACTGGTGCACTTTAATGGGGAATTAAAAATTACAAGTGCATGCTACATGGAAAAGTAAAAGTAACAGATGCAGCCTGCATGGAGAATCAAAAACTACTGATGCATTTTCTTTCGATACTTAGAAATTACTGGTACACTTTGTAAGAAAATTTTTGAAAAACCAACAATGTTTAGAAGTTAAAATTTTAGAGAAAAATATTTTTAAGAATAATTGCTTCTCTACTTTTAACAATCATAATTGTGTATGGCAAAATTATGAATAACATATTTTAAACGATGTTTCAGCATTAATATGAATTTTCTGAAGCAGATTATATTTTCAAATATCTGTGGTGCACCTGTGTTCTACAGTGCATCATTGAACCATAGTGCACTGCTCATGTTATTTGTATTTCTTTTTGTCTTTTAGTCAGGAGGTAAGCAGTGCCCATAACTTTTTACAGAGCCTCCAAGACTGATAGGAGAGAGAGAAAGAGGAAGTTATTCACAAGTCAAAGACCTGGCCCAAATTCTTACAGCAGAGTGGAATCTTCTAAAGGAACCCAGAGTACCCGATGATTGTGCTAAACTGGTTGACAGGTCATGACCCACCAATGTAGGACTGGTTGGGATTTTAAACACAGAACACAAAGAGCTGGAATAAATATCACAAGATATCCTGTGCAAGTTTCTTATAGTTCCACAAACCACAAGCATGGGTGGGTGGTAAGAAGCTTGCTTCCCAACCACATGGTTCCCGGTTCAGTCCCACTGTGTGGTACCTTGGGCAAGTGTTTTCTACTATAGCCTCAGGCCAACCAAAGCCTTGTGAGTGGATTTGGTAGACAGAAACTAAAAGAGTCCCATCATACACACACACACACACACACGTACATACACACACCACACACACACGTACATACACACACCACACACACACACACACGTACATACACACACCACACACGCATGTACATACACACACCACACACACACGTACATACACACACCACACACACACATATGTATGTATGTATGTATGTATGTATGTATATGCATATATATGTATGTGTGTGTGTGTATGTGTGTGTCTTTGTGTTTGTGTTTGTCCCCCTCCACCACTTGACAACCAGTGTTGGTATGTTTATGTTCTCATAACCTAGTAGTTCAGCAAATAGAGATCAATAGAATAAGTACCAGGCTTAACAAAAAAGTCGATTTGTTCAACTAATGCTCTTCAAGGTGGTGCCCCAGCATGGCCACAATCAAATGATGGGAACAAGTCAAAAAATAAAAGATAAAAAATCTAGGCGTAGGAGTGATGTGTGGTAAGTAGCTTGCTTACCAACCACATGGTTCCGGGTTCATTCCCACTGAGTGGCACCTTGGGCAAGTGTCTTCTACTATAGCCCCGGGCCGACCAAAGCCTTATGAGTGGATTTGGTAGACGGAAACTGAAAAAAGCCCGTCGTATATATGTATATGTGTGTGTGTGTGTGTGTGTGTGTGTGTGTGTGTTTGTGTGTCTGTATTTGTCCACCCAACATTGCTTGACAACCGATGCTGGTGTGTTTACGTCGCCGTAACTTAGCAGTTCGGCAAAAGAAACGGATAGAATAAGTACTAGGCTTACAAAGAATAAGTCCTGGGGTCGATTTGCTCGACTAAAGGTGTGCTCCAGCATGGCCATAGTCAAATGACTGAAACAAGTAAAAGAGTGTCCTGGATTGGTACATTTTAACTGACCCCAGAAAGATAACAGACAAAATTGATTGCAGCAGGGTTTGAACACAGAGTGAAAAGAATCAGAACAAATACTGCAGGGTGTTGTATCCAACATTCTAATCATTCTGCTAATTCATCACCTTGAAGTTTTAAAGTCAAGATTGACAGACAAAATTCTAACCAGAACCATTTTTTTTACTATATTTCAATTGAGATATACTTCCTCTATTCCAATCAATTTTGAAAGTAATGAAACATTTTTTTCATCATTATTACTGCAGCATTTTTAAGGATAAAATTTTTGGTGGTGTCTCTTTCAGCTTTTTATGTTCTGAGTTCAAGTTCTGCCAAGGCTGACTTCGCTTTTCATCTTTTCGGGGTTGATAAAATAAGTACCAGTTGAACACTGGGGTTGATATCATCAACTAGCCCCTTCCCACTAAAATCGCTGGCCTTGTGCCAAAATTTGAGACCATTATTAATGTGATGTTTAAGGCAGTGAGCTGGCAGAATCATTAGCACATGTGGCAAAAGGCTTAAGAGCATTTTGTCCATCTTCATGCTCTGAGTTCAAATTTCGCCATGGTCAACTTTGCCTTTCATCCTTGTGGGGTTGATAAATTAAATAAATTAAACACTGGGGTGGATGTAATTGACTAATCCTCTCCCGCAAAATTTCAGGCCATGTGCTTTTATTAGAAAAGATTATTAATATGATGTTTGTAACACAAATTAACACAAAATTTTGATGGAAGATTTGAATTTAGATAACTTTTTAACAGGAAGTTTGAATCACAGAACAAGAGGTGATCACAGGCAGCTAGGTATCAAATGGGATTTCACATATTTTTCGAAATTAAACAACTAAAGAAACAGTTAATATCTGTAACATTTATCACTTACCATAGCAGTATTGAGATCTATTGGTTTTCTTACAGTAGACATGGGAGCTGTTTGAGAAATTCTTGATGAGGGTACTGTAAAGTCTAAGAATTCAGAATCATCAACATCTTCTATACTTAAACCCTTTAATGTCTCAACAGAGGAACTCCTGAAAATGTGGAGAAAAAGTGAAAATAAGTCTGTATAAAGAAGAGAAAAGTGAACCAAATTCTTAGTAAATAGGAGAGCAGACAAATCACAAATCCCTTCAAGTAGATGACTCTACACAATCTGTAGAAAAGGCGTAGGTAGTTGCTCCATAAGATGTACCCGGTGTAAGCTATGGACATATAAGAGGTGCAGCAATATCAGAGGGAGGTTAACAGGGAAAATAGTTTGTGTGTGTGGAAGGTGCACAGGTACAATTAACACCTGAAATGTACAGAAATAGACTGAATCAAATGTCAGCGGGAAGGCTAGAAGTAGTTTGTAGCTTCCATTATCTAGGTGACCAAGTCAGTAGCAAAGGTGGATGCTCCGAGAACAGAGCTGCTAGAATAAGAATAAGTGAGGCAATGTTCAGAGAGCTCCTACTCCTGTTAATAGTAAAGGGCATCTCCCCCAGAGTGAAAGGCATATTGTACTATGCCTGTGTGTGAACAGCCATGCTACACAGAAGTGAAACATGGACTGTGACCACTGAGGACATGTGAAGGCTTTAAAGAAATGAACCTAGTATGCTTTGCTGGATGTACAATGTCAATGTGCATGCACAACAGAGTGTAAGTGTCCTGAGAGAAAAGTTGGGCATATGTATTATCAGTGAGGTGTGCAAGAGAGAAGACTGTTCTGGTATGATCATGTGATGTGTGTGGACAAGTACAGCTGTATGAAGTGCTGATTTCTAACAGAGAAAGGAACCTGTGGAAGGGGCAGACCCAGGAAGACGTGGGGTGAAGCATAATCTTTGAGTATTGGGCCTCATGGAGGCAATGACAAATGACCAAGACCTTTGGCAATATGCAGTGCTTGAGAAGACCCATCAGGCCAAATGAAATCATAGTTGTGGCTGATGCCAGTGTCACGTAACTGGCTCCCATGCTAGTGGTATGTAAAATGCACCCTTCGAACTTTGGGCTTCACAGAGGCTATGACAAGCGACCGAGACCTTTAGCAATATATTATGCTTCAGAAGGCACTGAGCTGGCAGATTAGTTAGCATGCTGGGCAAAATGTTTAGCAGTATTTCATCTGAGTTCAAATTCCACCAAGGTCTACTTTGCATTTCATACTTTCAGGATTGATAAATTAAGTGCCAGTTAAGTACTGGGTTTCAATGTAATCAACTATTTCCCACAAATTCCAGGCCTTGTGCCTATAGCAGAAAGGAATATATTGTGTTTGAGGAGAATTGTCAAGCCAAGTCATGGTCAATGTTGGTGTTTTGTAACTGGCACTCAATCCGGTGGCATGTAAAAAGCACCCACTACACTCTTGGAGTGGTTAGGACTAGGAAAGACATCCAACTGTAGAAACATTGCCAAGTCAGATAAGAACCTGGTGTAGCTCCAGAGCTTACCGGTTTTCAGTCAAACCATCCAATCCATGCCAGCATAGAAAACAGATGTTAATGATGATGATAATGTGTGTGTGTGTGTGTGTGTGTGTGTGTGTGTGAGTGTGTGTGTGTGCGGGCACACACACAAATATACACACACATACATATATATATATACATACATATATACATACATATATATATATATATATATATATATATA
>NC_068981.1:144197254-144200475 GCF_001194135.2 Octopus bimaculoides | reverse complement strand
ATCATTAAAATGGAATGTCAATTTAAGAAAAATGAGCATTTTTCGATACCTCCTTCTTTTTGATTTTAATCAAGGTTCTAAGGCCGCAAAAGCTGCTCACGATATTTGTGCTGTGTATGGACAGGGTGCCATAGCTGAAAGAACCGCTTGTGATTGGTATGCCAAGTTCAAAAATGGAAATTTTGACCTCAAAGACGCACTTCATTCTGGCCGTCCAGTTGAGTTCGATGAAGAGCGATTAAACCAACTTTTGCACAAAAATTCTCATCAAATGACAAAGGAACTGGCAGAGAAAATGGAATGCTCCCACACTGCTATAGAGAAGCATCTTGACTCAATGGGAAAAGTTCAGAAGTATGGAGCATGGATTCCGCATGCTTTAAGTGACAACAACAAAAATCAACAAGCCACAATCTCCTCGAAGGGTAAATTCAAAAAATGTGAGAGTGAAGTTGGGATCAGTACAAAAGGTTGTGCAAACATTTTATCTAACACAACAGTTTTTAGGTTCACGAACTGAAGAAAGTTATGATCTTCAATTTGAAGTTTCTAAAGAACAAGTTTATTCACAAACACCTTTATCATGTGCGTAGCCCGTATAATATTGATGTTTTGCATTTGTAAAGAAATACTGAGATCATTAAGTTTTTGAAAGATTTCATGTAAATAAAAAATTATCGTTTTTTTCTGAGAAAGTGATGCTGTCATAGTTGGATCAGTTTGTTGAAAAAAATCTATGACTTTATCAAAAAGTGCCACAAAATACCCGAGACAACTTCCCATTGATAGCCAGCATATATCTGTCGAATACAACAGACGGTCGAACGTTTCATCTTTACAAGCTTCTTGAAAATACCTGTCTTGATAAGCAAATCTTTTGATTTTTTTTACAGTGGAAGCAATTAAATTTAGGGTTTCAGAAAATATATTATTTCCGGTTCTTTTTGCTATCAGGTTTTCTCGATGGAGAACGCAATGAATTGTGAAGACTGGATTAAATTCTATCCATCTGGCAACAAAACCCTGGGACTTGCCAATCATAGACGGTACTCCATCAGTGCATATTGGTATGAGGTTGAGGGAATCAATGCCACTTTTAGTAAGATAATCCATGACTGTATTGTAGATTGTCGTTCCCGTATTTTTCAGTACGGCTTTCATAAAGAGTAGGTTTTCACAAACTGTGATACCTTTCATATAGTGAGCAAAGGCAAGTACAACACATTTGTTGTCAAAAGTGCTGTCATCCACCGTCAACGAGAATCTTCAGTGCCGCAAGTCTTCCACAACTATGGATTCAACATCTTCGGCCATTTCACAAATGCAGGAAGATACAGTGTTGTTTGAAAGTGGAATACTTGCTAAAACTGAGGCAGTGTTCGGCACATTAGCAACTTTATATGCTTCAAGTATGGAGGGCCTAATCAGGTCTTCGCCAATGGTATGTAGGCGACCCTGTTTTGATATCATGAACAAAACAAGGTCGCCCACATCCACGGACCACCTGGATTTTCCTGTGGACCACCTAGTGGTCCACATGGACCAGGTTGGGAACCCCTGATATACATGCATACTGTATGTGTGTGAATGTTTGTGTCTCCTTGTCTTGATATTGTATGATTGTTGTAAATGAATGACAGGCAAAGTCAGTCCTAGGTTTATTAATTGAGATAAATAGAATTATGAGAATTCAAAACATTTTGAATAAATCTTTTCCATTGGTTTAAAAATGTTGACTCACTAAGAGCTGTTGCATCAAAGCAATTCAGAAATTGGTTCAAAGTAAACTACAGAAAAATCATAGACAAACAAATTTTAAACATAAAATAAAATTCAATCTTACATTATCTTTTTACTTTCTAGGTAAATATATTTCTATTTCCAATAGTGTACTAATTTACATAATTAATTGCAGAACCTTGCAGTCAACACCATAGGATCATCAGCAACATACCAAACCTCATCGATGTTTCAGCTATTTAAGCATGGTATATCTCCATCTGGCCACCTGACACTACAATTGGAATGCCCTACTTTTGCACTAAACATAAACCAAAACTTGCAGCCCTGCAAATCCACTTCACTTACCTTGCCACTTTATGCCCATTCACCCTCAAGCCAAAATATACCTCCCAACATTGAATTTAATGCTTATACACCCAGCCTGCACTGTCTACAGTTCTGCACTTCATCCATTCCCCTTTCACTCTTCTTAGAACTCTGCAAACTTTCCTGATTTCCCCTCTCTCACACTTGTTAGCTCCCATGGCACTGTCAAATCCACGATGTCCACACAATATTCTGCCCTTAACATACTTCTTTTCTCCAGCAAGATATACAAATATCTAGATATTCAGAACAACAAAATTGTTTAGAAATTGTTTAAAAAATCCTCGCTAAAATGAAGAAATAGCATAAATAAAGACAAAAACATATAACTAGTCCCTTACCTCCTTCCTTTTATCACAGTTTCTTTCACTGCATTCAAATTATCATCAAGATAGTCATTATCATTAGAAAGAATGTTCTTTGGTTCTTTAAGCTTAAAAGATTCAGGGACTAGGTCCTGAAGCAAGTCTGTTTTGTTTTTATCTTTGGGGTGATAATAGTCACAGACAAACTTTGATTCCCTGCAATGTCCACCATGAAAGAACTCATCGAATAAAGCATTTGAAAGAGAAGCTTCTGGAGGTACTGGAATAGCTCCCACTTCATCTTTTACTTTTGGCAATGGACTAAAATTCTCAAAAAATGCTTCCTCTCTACTCCTTGTGGACAAGCCCTTTGAAAACAAAACAGGAAACAAAATGTCAGATAAATACAACAAATAAACAACAAAACAAATAGATACAGGTACCATCCTGCTTCTTCTCATCAACAGGCACTCCGTCGGTTACAACAACGAGGGTTCCAGTTGGTCCGTTCAATGGAACAGACTGCTCATGAAATTAACGTGCAAGTGGCTGAGCACTCCACAGACACATATTACTCTTTTACTTGTTTCAGTCATTTGACTGTGGCCATGCTGGAGCATCACCTTTAGTCGAGCAAATCGACCCCAGGACTTATTCTTTGGAAGCCTAGTACTTATTCTATCGGTCTCTTTTGCCGAACCGTTAAGTTACGGGGACGTAAACACACCAGCATCGGTTGTCAAGCGATGTTGGGAGGACAAACACAGATACACAAACACATACACACACATATATACATATATATAT
>NC_068981.1:144195797-144197139 GCF_001194135.2 Octopus bimaculoides | reverse complement strand
TATATATATATATATATATATACGTATATACGACGGGCTTCTTTCAGTTTGTCTACCAAATCCACTCACAAGGCTTTGGTCGGCCCGAGGCTATAGTAGAAGACACTTGCCCAAGGTGTCACGCAGTGGGACTGAACCCAGAACCATGTGGTTAGTAAGCAAGCTACTTACTACACACCCACTCCTGCGTCTATATCCTCAATATATTCAGGATGACAAATGTGACAAGGCTGGCCCTTTGAAATACAGTTACTACTCATTTTTGCTAGCTGAGTCTCATTAAGTTACAAGTGTAGCTCACCTCTAATGTGATTTAGAATTAGCTTTTCCCTAAAATTGAAACATTGAAACTATACTGAGAATATCAACAATGGAAGAAGGGAAGTTACTGTAGGTTAGATTAATGCTGTTTTCTAACATATGTAGAAATTTACAGGTGTACAGAGAAGTGAAAATTAACTCTAAATCACATTAATGGTGTATTATGACACAAGACTTAATGAGAATTAGGAGAGTATTTCTGGCTTTGACAATTCCTTCTTAACCACCAGTAGTAGTAGTAGTAGTAGTAGTAGTAGTAGTAGTAGTAGTAGTAGTAGTAGTAGTAGTAGTAACAGCAGCAGCAGCAGCAGCGACAGCTGCTGTCATCCCCAGTACCACCACCAAGACTACTACTACTACTACTACTACTACTACTACTACTACTGAAGCAGTGTTCTTAGGACACATTAATTTAATTTTGTTAGCAATACAAAATTAATGAAATTAATAAAATAAATAACTGATAAATAAAATTCCACAAGTTACCTGTCCATGTACCTAAATTGTATGCAATTGACAGATCTGAAATAATTAGTGAAAATTTAACAAATTTGATTTAGCTTCACAATAGCCCTAGAGATTGTTGGCACCACACTAAAGTAATTGTGACAAACAGTTTCAAAACTGCCTCAATAAACTAAAAGAAGACAATTAACAATTAAAAATAAAGCAAGTGTCACTGTTTGATAGTAGTAGTCATGTTGCATAGTATCAAACAACAAAATAGTATGCAATATTGTATCAGGTGTGACAATAGTAGCAGGCGTAGCTTATAGGTACCTGCATCGTTGTATGGTAAGAAGTTTGCTTCCCAACCCTATGGTTCTGGATTCAGTCCCACTGTGTGGCATCTGGGGCGAATGTCTTTCACGATTGCCTTGGTCTTACCAAAGCTTTCTGAGTAGATTCAGTAGGCAGAGACACAAAGAAGCCAACCATACATACATACATACATACATATAAGGGTGTGCTGACAAGTTCCTAGCTTTAAAGGTATTGTGAAAGGCCTTGTTGGAGGTCC
>NC_068981.1:144193203-144194895 GCF_001194135.2 Octopus bimaculoides | reverse complement strand
GATCTGTTTGACTAAACACTTCAAGACAGTGTCCCAAACATGGCTCCGGCCCAATGAGTGAAAGAAGTAAGAAAAGAAAAAAAGGAAAAGAATACTTACATGTCCATTTAGCTTTCTAGAATTATTGGTACTTTTCACTTGACTAGCAATTTCACTCTGCGTCTTTGGTGAAAAATCTCCATTAGCGCCAATCAGAGAAGATTTTACAGGAAATTTGTTGACATCCATTATTCCTTTTCTTTCTTCTTTATCTTCTGAAAACAAACCATCAACAGCCAAATAGAAACCTCCTTCTTGTCATAGAAAGTATTAATTGCATTTGTTGGTGTTGTGTGAAATGAAGGCTCTGATATAAAATATACAATGACCACTGATATGGCTGGAAGCTGCACCACTCCTTTTTCTCTTGCTTGATACAAGAAAGCTAATACATCTCTCTCCTTTAGCCCTTTTGATACCAACCTGGCTGAAACTGCCTCTGGCTCGGTAGCACAAATGTCTTGTCTTCATAAGTTTTGAATGAAAATCTTCCGCCAAACCTTGGTCACAATTTGTGTTCCTATCACCAGCTTAATGATAACTAAGTTATTTTACTAAATTCTTTGTTATATTTAAAATTAATTGAAAGAAACACAGAGCATCCCAAAATAAACACGGTAACGAAAGGGTTAACAGCTAATTTTATATAACATTAGAAGATAAGAGAAACAACATTAAACTAGTTTACAGACTCGTGTGTTTAATCAAAATTTGAAACCAATATGTTTACAAATGGCTGAGTGATTAAGAATTCAGCTGATAATTGCAGATGACATGGTGCTACTAAGCTCATTAGAAGGGGATCTCAAACATGCACTGAATGGATTCACTGCCAAGTGCTGCAATGCAAGGATAAGAATTAGTGTTGCAAAGATTTAGATATTGGTTCTCTCAAGAAGGTCATCCCAACACATTTTGCATGTTAGTGGAACATCAATGAGGCAGGTGGAGAAGTTTAAGTATTTCAGATCAACATTTATAAGTTATGGGTGGCTGAATAGGATGCCAAAACTGCAGATGCTGGCACAGTAAAGAGCCAAATTCAAGATTCAAAGCCTAAAAGAAGAAGGTGTTATCAAAAAAAAAAAAAGGTATTTTTAATATAACTTTTATTCCTATTCTCACCTATGTTCATGAACATATGATTACAAATACAAGGTACAAGTGGTTGAAATGGGATCTCTGGAGTGATGTTAGTCAACAGAATGTGTTGCTCATTGATTAGAGTGTCTTTCCAGTTTGAGTTGCTACTTCTCTGCATTGAGATGTCATAGCTCTAGTACTATGGTTAGCATGTGGTTAGAAAGCCACAGGAAAGGAATACAAGATAGATTCTTCAAGCCAAGACATTTGGCAAAAGACCTAGGGATAGACCACGAGCAATATGTTCGTGTAATATCCATAGTTTCAGTTGGTCACACCTGGAAATGCAACAGGAAAGTGTAAAGATGGATGCTTTTGATGCGAAGATATGGAGAAGGTACTTGAGGGCTCTACCAGCATATATGTATATATGTGTTTGTATTAAATATATAAATATGTGCGTATATGTACATAAATTATATATACATATGTCTTGTTTGCCATTTTTTCTCTCGTTTTTTTGCGTATTTAATTCGTTTGTTTTCGTATTTCATGTTGTTTATACAGTTG
>NC_068981.1:144184635-144192842 GCF_001194135.2 Octopus bimaculoides | reverse complement strand
ATATAATATATATGATATATGTATGTATGTGTATATATATGTGTGTGTGTGTGTGTGTGTGTACATATGTGTGTGTATGTTTGTGTGTGTGTGTGTAGGTGTGAGTTCTCATTCACTAAACCAGTTAAAGCTGTCGATTATTACATGTATGCTTTAAACAATAATTTTATACAAGATAGAAAGAGAAAAAAAAAAGTTTTACCTTTTCTTTCTGAAGCTGTATTTAGTTGAGATGACTTTGGGGAAGAATTTGATTTCGCAAGGATGGTATTACAAAAGTCAGATTGTTCCAAAACAAATTTTGTAACAACTTCTACCATACTCCTCAAGGGGTTATTATCCGCCTGTGATAAAAATAAGCAGGGAAGATATCTGCATGCCAGAGTCTAATAATAACAATAATTTCTTGTATTATGATAAGGATTTATTTTATAATAATGCTTTCTAATTTTGGCAGAAGGCCAGCACTTTGAGGGGAGAATGGAATTTGATGACACAAATACTTTTAATAAATCAAGGTAATCGAGAATTTTCTGGATCTTTTCTAATTTTCAAATCTGAAAATCTGACATATAGTTTTGTCTAACTTTGAATGTGAGATGGACCAGTATATTTTCTCTTAAGTCTCCTGTGTGCCACTACTTTTCATATAACATCCAGTATGGTCCAATTATTTAACTTAATCTCCAGTGCACCACTATTTTTTTTTATTTAATCTCCAGAGTGCTGCTATTTCTTATTTAATCCTGAGTGTGCCACCAATCAAACAGAATGAGTAATACTGCTCTATTGTTTTAAAAGGAAAGAGGCATACTAGATAGTCCCCCGACACACTGGCAAACAAGTAAGAAAGATATGACAGTCATGGTTGACATTTTTAATCATAGAACTGCTCAATGAAGGCTAAGCTAGGATTAAACATTATTTATTTAACAAACCAACAAGACAAGAAGGTCAGCAGCTACAATCTACACTACAGAGTGTAACAAGTAATTTGTTGGTAGAATAGAGGTTGTTTTTGTTATTTAGCCTTAAGTCATCACAGTTCAACAAGAACCTACAACCAAAAGCATTCTGTCCATGATTATCTATAATTTTTTCTGTGTATCTTGGGTTACACTTTTCTGGTGTCGTTCTATTGTGTTTCCAAACAAGGTACATAATTTTTTCTTGTTCCAGTTAGTTTGGCTGGATGAAAAAAAATAAATAAATAAAAGAAAAAAAAACCATGTTTCATTCCTGCTTCTCAGTTGGGTGATTAAATGATTAATAATAGATGATTGCTTGTAGCACAGGTACAAGGCTAGAAATTTGAGGGAGGGAATTAGACAATAACCATCAACCTCAGTATCAAACTAGTATTTCATTTTATTGACACTGAAAGGATAAAAAGTGAAGTTGTTGACATCAGTGAGATTTGAACTTATAATATAAAAAGCTATAACTAAACATTGTAAGGTATTTTGTCCAATGCTCAATGATACTGCCAAATTATTCAGGTGTGAAAACAACTGTAGTGACATGCTAGTATTTGCAATGAAAGTGTATTTGGGGGCATATAAAGAGCACTTTTTACCAAACAAAATGCCTCAAACGAGTCCTATAAATGAAGTTGGGCCTTCCAAAAGATTTAATGCTTTAAAAACATTTTTCCTGAATATAAGTTACTGTAATTATGATGCATCTAATATGCACCTTTTATGCCTTCAAATATACTATAAATACTCTGCAAACTTGAAAAATGAAGGCCACCTCATACAGTGTAGAAGTAGATTGATAAAAAGATAGGATAAATCTGCACAAAGCTGGAAAGGCCTAGGGTTAAAAGACATCATAAACAATAGTTGCACAAAGAAGTAAAACTCATATGAGCAATGCAAAACAGATCTAAAAACAGGGGGGAAATATGTTTTGTAGCAGTTAGAGAGGGAAGAGCAATAACCATGGCCCTTTTCTGGGCTCTGTGGCTGGGAAGAAGTAAAAACACATTTAATCTCAAACCAAAGATCTGGCCTGAATGCAAAAATTGAGATGGTCATGTTAAACTTGATGATGGTTTGAATATTCCACTCAAAAATAAAAATAATTGACGACATGTTTTCATACAGTTTCTCACAACCGAAATTTCTTTTATAAGGCTTTGGTTAACCCAAGGTGCTTTGGAGTTAGAATCAACCTGAAACCATGTAACTGCAAACCATATTTCTTAACCTCATGGCCATGCATGCATCCAGAATAGATTCTTGAATCGAATTCCACCACAAAGTCAAATCCTCATTGTGATGAGGTGCATTGCTGCTTCAATGATCCTGAGAGCTATTCCAGGAGAGTGCAAAGGTAAAAAAAAAAAAGGGGAAAGTTTCATTCTCAAGTCATGCTGACTCATAAGGGCCAGTTTCCTGGTTTCCATGGCGTATATATCCCCCACCTGGATGGGACGCTGGTTCATCACAGGATTACTCATTTTTGCCAGCTGAGTGGACTGGAGCAACATGAAATGAAGTCCTTTGCTCAAGAACATAATATATCACCTGGTCCAGGAATCGAGACTTCAATCTTATGATCATGGGTCCAACACCCTAACCACTAAGCCATGTGCCTCCACAGGAGAGTGCAAGATCCTAGCAGGGCCTTCTGTAATGGACAGGTCAAAGGACAGAAGCCAGGTTAATATGGACCACTTCTTCTCAAAGGTAAAAACAGGCTTACATCCTGCCAACATTCTCTACACAGAAAAAAGGCGAAGTTACAGAGGGATTGTTGATAATTCAAACCAACAAGACTTAGGAGAGGGGAAAGACAACCCAGAGTTGAGAACAGTAGTAAAAAGCCATCAATGGCCTATGCACAAAAAGGAGGAAAGAGCTTAAATAAAAATTAAAAGGTTGAACTGAATTGATACAGCTGAAGTGATGGCATACATACCTTATTCTTCTTCATCAGTTTCTCAATATGTAGCTGTTTCATGAGAGCCACACGGTTGTTGATACTGCTCTCAGTTCTTGGCATTTCGACATCCATTGAATGAAGGGTTGCTTTCAGACCCTGGAAACATACAAAAGGGCTTATTAAGTAGGTTAGTTGCTGTCATTGTTATTGCTTAACCTTTAATCTATGAGTAAATACATTCCAACCATGGCCATCCAATCTTTTGAAAGGCATCTTAAGCTTTATCATCCAGTGTGCTCTAAACTTTGTTTAAGATGGTCGGGTGCAATATTAAGGTGATCTGCCTGTTATTTCTATCTGATCAAGCAACCACTTAAAGACTCCCTCATTATATCAGTTAGTTGTTGTTGTTGTCGTTGTTGTTATTTAACCCGAGTAACCCTTATCAAGCAGACCTGTGATCAAGGGCATTCTAGTTTTTAACCATCATACATGTTTTGCAGACATAATATATCTCAGCCTCCAATGTCCAATGTGTCCTTCTTTTCTTATGGCAGTTGGTCATGATTTGAGGAAAATTTAGCTATTATTTCTAGCAGGTTGAGCAACATTGTAGAAGTTCCTTCATTGGAGTGGCTAAGTGCTTTCAGTTACTCTATATTGTTATTTTACTTCCAACATTTTAGTGTTTATGAATGATACACACAAAGTATTTTCTCCAGATCAGTCTAAGAAAAAAAGTAATTTTTCCCATACTTTCATGGGTACAGTTTGAGGGAAATGTGGCTGTTATTTGCTCTATTGTCATCATAAGCAATGGATATACGCAATAATGCACCTCATCACCTTCAAAAGGGGCAACAACTGTGAGTCACTTAACTACCGATATATCATTTCTTCATGTTCAATATCTCAAAGGTTGAGTCAACAAAGTGTCCCAATATGTTATTTGATTTGCTGGAAATAGTAGTGAAATCTCCCTCAAATTATAATCTACTGCCTTAAAAATGGAAAAACAATTTCCATAATGAACTATTACGCCATTATAACTGGAAAACAAAAGACGAGGTTATCCTGACATGAATATGTTTGATGACAATACAGCTCAATGAAGGTTGGCTATATACTCAACTACATCTCAGAGGTTATTGAAACCACTAGCATAGATAAATTGAGGAAGGTAGGGAACAGTTCATCCCAAGTGGCATTTTTGGGAGACAGCACATTATACATGTATAGTGTTGCTTTTCGTGGGTAGAGACAGCCAACTCAAGGACTACCCCAGATGATACCAAGAGCTACGCCAGATCTAGCTGTGTGATTGATGGAGAGTTGGAATTGATTACTTTATGAACTTTCATTTTTTTTTTGCCTCTCTCTTCATTGATTACCATTATGGTTACTATAGAGGCAGATTAACTAATGATCTGATCTAATACATTACAGATACAGTAAAAACATTGTAATTGCTTTTGACATCAATAAAGTGTCCAACCAAGTTTGACATGAGAATCTATTTATAAAATGTTATCACAATGGGCTCTCAGAATTATGTAGCTAAAATGAAATGAAAAGTGGGGAGGACAATCTACCTACAGTGGATTGTTTGTTGTTAGTGGGGTGCTGAACTCTATAAATATACTATTGTATTTTGCATGGTGATGAGGTACTCAAGGTCTTTCTTGAGCTGCACAAATTCTGTCTGTATCACTGGGCTCTAAACTCTTAAATTAGAAGTTTCTGGAAAGACTGTTTAAGTACAGAATCTACTTGACTCTATCTGATCAAGCCAAGGTAATGAGTGAGCCTCTCTGCTCAGTAACTTCTTGTGCTAGAAATAGCAGCTAAATTTTCACCATACTAAACCATTCCATTTTTAAAAAGAAAAAGACACTTTGTGGGCAATGTAGTTAGAGTACACTAGGCCTGAAAAAAACAAGATGGTCATGGCTGGAATACTTTTAATCATATGTCCGATCAAGCAGTTTCTATCTAATTTTCAAATGCAGTACTCTTTGTTTTTTTTTAAATAACTGCATCTGATTTAAAAAAGATTTTGGCCAACATGTCCCAAGGCTAATTAAAGAATATCTGTGTGAAGTGGCAATGTAGATTTTCCTTTGTTGGCTTTGAGAGTGTTGGAATAATACTAGGTAAAATCTGGAAAAGGGAGATTTGACTGCCATTTTAACATGTTCAGTTACTACAGAGATACTTCCTTGTTGGCCTTGAGATATAGTGAGAGTGATAGATCTGTAGTTTATAGAATCAGAGATGTCCTTTTGGAATCTTGTTTACTTAAACAGCATAATAATATGGACATTACACATTGTTGTTGTTGTTGGCACTCCGTCGCTTACGACGTTGATCAACGGAACAGCCTGCTCGTGAAATTAACGTGCAAGTGGCTGAGCACTCCACAGACACGTGTACCCTTAACGTAGTTCTCGGGGATATTCAGTGTGACACAGTGTGACAAGGCTGACCCTTTGAATTACAGGCACAACAGAAACAGGAAGTAAGAGTGAGAGAAAGTTGTGGTGAAAGAGTACAGCAGGGTTCGCCACCATCCCCTGCCGGAGCCTCATGGAGCTTTAGGTGTTTTTGCTCAATAAACACTCACAATACCCTGTCTGGGAATCGAAACCACGATCTTATGACCGCGAGTCCGCTGTCCTAACAATTGGGCCATTGTGCCTCAGGACATTACACATATCAGGAAGAAAACACACAATTGTCCTACCTTATATTCAGCAGATGAGTGAAGAAAAAAAGTAAAAATTGTCTCATGTCTGAGGATTCACATGGCTGGTTACCTGGTTTTCATGGCATCCTTTTTAGGGTTACTCATTTACAGCTGAGCAGCCTGGAGTAACATGAAATGAAGTGTTTTGCTCAAGAACACAATGCTCCACTTGGTCTGAGAATCAAAACAATGATCTTGTGATCCTAAGTGCAACACTCTAGCCACCAGACCATGTATCCTCAAAGCAGATAACATACTCTAACATAAACAAAAGAAAAATAGAACATATAGAATAAATAATTTGCATAAACGAAAAAAAAACAAACTAAAAGAGTTGTCAGTGGCATGTATTCGAACCATTGTCATGCTAATGATGATCTTGAGGTAGAAACACATGCCTACAACTGTGATTTTGCTTTCAGACAAAGTGTCTTTTCCTAAATGGCATGTCAATTTTGGAGAAACCTTGATTCTTTAGATTATTTCCCCCTTCATATTTGGAATTGGTAACAATTGCTACCAAGTGAATCAGAGATAATTTCAATAAAACAAGAATTTCTCTTGTGTATTATTTAATATACCTATATTTGTTTTGTTGTTCAACTATATGCCAATTGTAATTTCGAGTTACTTGTCTTAGCTTATTTCCATTTCTCTTATGCAAATTACTTTGGCCATAAATGTCATCTAATCTTTTTTGTATATGTCAAAAAGTTTCATCTGGTGAAGATTATGTAGAGCAGTGTTTCTCAACCGGGATTCCCTCGAAACTGAGGATTTCACAAAAGTTTCCAAAGTGTTCCCCAAGAAAGAGTGAGATAAGCTAATGCTAATTTCATGATCATAATATTACTATACATGCACAACATGTTATTGGTTATTGCAATATTGTAATATGGACATCATCCTATCTAACCTATTATGTTATCAAAAAAATATAACAACCATTGGAGATATATATATATATATATATATGTATATATATATATATATATATATATATATATATATATATATATATATATATATATATATATACCACGTGAACTACAATGAAAAAGATATGAGAAAGATATGGTATATAATTTTTTTGTGCAGGGGTTCCTTGAGACATGTAATTTATTTTAAGGGTTTCACAAGGGTAAAAGATTGAGAAACATTGATGAAGAGCTATTGCTATACTGATGATACCTATTGAGACAGAAACTCATGTCCACAGCTGTCATCATGTCTTCAAACAATCAGACTATCTTCTCTTTTAAAATGATAGTATGTTGTCAACTTAATGTGACAGTCTCATGAAAGGAAAGAATGCTATTGTTATTTAGCCCTAGGAAACACCGTTTCCTGTTGGACACAGGAAATGTGTCAAGTCCAACAGGAAACGGTGTTTCCTAGGGCTAAATAACAGTAGCATTCTTCCTTTTCATGGGATTGTTACATTAAATTGACAACATACTATCACTTTATCGTGCTGCTACTGTATAAATCTCTCTGAGAGTTTTAGAAATGTATTATTTCTATCTCTTCTTTAGTGGCATGTTAAGTTTGCAGAATTCTTGGTTCTTGAAACTATCTCTCCTCATTTGGATTTAGTTACAATTGCAACAACAGCTGCAGCAGTAACAAAAGCAACAGAATATGGAATCTGGTGCAGCCCCTGGCTTTGCTGGCTCCTGTCAAGCCATCCAATACATACCAGCATGGAAAACAGACGTTATTTATGATAACGATGATGATAATGATAATGATGATGATGAAGCTACCACTTGATTGGTTTATGCTATTTAAAAGCAGAGATAACTTCAACAAAACAAAAATTTGTCTTGTATCTTATCTAATACCCTTCTTTGCTTTTGTTATTCAAACACATGCCACCAGCATGTATTCTGGGTTATTCCTGTTTTGTTTTTGCATTTCCACATTCCCTCATTTTCATTTTGTACATGCACATGCATGCATATGTTCACACGTCAGTCCATAGGGAGATAGCTCACTAGTTAGTTAGTTAGCTAACTAGATAGACAGAGAGACAGACTGATAGCTAGATGGACAGACAAACAGATAAACTGACAGACAGACAGACAGATAGATAAATAGATATGAAGCAATCAGTAGGCAGAGTCGTTAGAGCATCTGACAGATTGTTTTGCAGTAATTATTCTGGCTCTGTACACTCTTAATTCAAAGTCAGCTAAGATCAACTTTCATCCTTTTGACAAAAGCGATGAAGTATTTATGATAAAAAGACCAATTAAAATGCTTTATCAATCAATTATTTATGCAGTATATGTACAGATATCTTTTGAAATATGATTAGTCAGTTCTGCCCAAACATGTCTCTTTTGAAATTAGATATATGTTCCCAAATGTTGTTATTGTTGGTTGTTGTTGTTGTTGTTGTTGTTATTATTATTATTATTATTATTATTATTATTTTTATTATTCAGGTGATGAGCTGGCGAGTCATTAGGATGGTGGATGAAATGCTTAGCAGTATTTTGCTTGTCACTACATTCTAAGTTCAAATTCCTTCGAAGTTGACTTTGCTTTTCATCCTTTCGAGGTTGAT
>NC_068981.1:144181817-144184491 GCF_001194135.2 Octopus bimaculoides | reverse complement strand
GTAATCGATTAGTCTTCTCCCAGGAAATTTCAGGTCTTGTACCTTTTGTAGAAGGGATTATTATTATTATTATTATTATTATTATTATTATTATTATTATTATTATTATTATTATTATTATGCTTGCATTGGCAAGATGCACATCGGATTTCTCATGAGTTTGTCTACTTGCTTATTCTTCTACTACTAAACACTGACCTGTCCTCTAAGCAACCTAACCTATATTCCCAAATTCTTCATTCCACCATTTTACTACCTCTACCCCTTCTCTCTGCCCTTCACTTAGGCTATATCACTACATACCTGACACTTCTTTACTCTTTACCCTCTCATCTCTTAAATCGAGGAACTCGGAGCAAAAAAGCAGTTTTTTTCCCCCACCTGAAACTCTAACTGCAACTTCTACAACGGTAATAATATATCACTGCTATTCGTTGACTGATGGAGGCGGCCACGAACGCACACGGAGAACAAATCCTCCGTAATGTAGGACAGGACGCAGGACATACAGTATATACATCTATGGCAAGAGAGTTGGCGAGAGGAGGTTTTATTTGACAATGGAGCTCTCGTAGTACAACGCTTCGTAGTTTCTCGCTGCAGTGACGACTTAACTCACTTTTCCTGCAAGAGATAGATCTCTGGTGGATCCTGGCAAGCGTAGTGTTTGAGGAGAGTGACACTCTGCAGCATGTGAAGAGAACTAGCCGAGAGAACTGGTTGGGATCAAACTGGGGGTCTTTTTCCATGTAAAACCTCAACATCGAGAAAGTATCCCAGAGTTCCTGTCTACATTAATCGTGGGAAGAAGAAGACCGAGGTATCACATCTGTGGAAAGATAGAACATCTCAGAGCTTTCTGTCAACATAACCAAAACAGAAAAGGGAAAAAAAGTGATCAACGGCTGCCGACAGGATCACTGCAAATACAACAACAAGCACCGATAGAAGCAGTAGTAACACTAGCAAGAGTAAAGAAAGTGAGCTACGATAAAAGGCGGCGAGCTGGCAGAAACGTTAGCACGACGGGCGAAATGCTTAGCGGTATTTCGTCAGCCGTTATGTTCTGAGTTCAAATTCTGCCGAGGTCGACTTTGCCTTTCATCCTTTCAGGGTCGATAAATTAAGTACCAGTTACGCACTGGAGTCGATGTAATCGACTTAATCCCTTTGTCTGTCCTTGTTTGTCTCCTCTATGTTTAGCCCCTTGTGGGCAATAAAGAAATAAGAAAGTGAGCTACGATATAAATGACATCTGTACTATCAACAATAGCAACAGCGGCAACATCTATAACTACAGCGGCAACTGTGGAAACATCAACAGTAACATCACCAACAACATTTACTCAGTAGTGGAACTGACGAAGTGGAAAATAATGATAACCTGAGGTGGTGGAAAATAATGATAACCACAAAATAATCGCCACCCAGGGGATATTTCAATTCAGCAGTCTTTCTAAACTATCTGTTCTTTCTCCTGCTCATGCACAGACACAGATATAGAACAAACAAGAAAATATGCCCCTGCCTCCACCCCTCCCCGTCTCCAAGGCGGAAATTTCCGACCATACAACCTCTTATAAAGAAGAGGGACAAGAAAAGAAAAAATGGAAACAAGAAACAAAAATGAAAACACAAAATCAGCTCTTTATTAATCCCAAGTACCACTAAATGCACAACAACAAATACACTATCGCTACCACTTTCATTAAAAACGACAAAAAGAAAATTTACACGTAAAAACAATGATCAGACAAGAGAAAAAAACCAGTAGACAAACACAAAATATACAACTCCAGCCACATCAACAAATTGCACTCACATCTAATTCTGAGCTAGAAAGAAGTAAAAATAAAAATAAAATCTCCATCTTACATAGCACTGAATGGAGACAAAGAATCAGAGTGTAATAAAAGTACAATGAAAATCTTCAATAAACGTACAACGAAAGTACGATGAAAATCTCTGAGAACTTCAAATTGGTAAAGTTGCCAATTGACAGGTACAAGATAATGAGAGAGAGAGAGAGAGAGAGAGAGAGAGAGAGAGAGAGAGAGAGAGAGAGAGAGAGAGAGAGAGGGAGAGTTACCCACATGACATTAGAGATCCCAAAGAAGAAACCATGTAAAGAGAAGGGATTTTGATACACCCGATTGCCTACCGAAAAGTCACTGAGATAGATGACTCTCCTATTTTCCTTCTTTCATATCAACATAGCAACGTTAAGTGTGGGTTGCATTAATGAACTCGAACTGAAATCACGCAGGAAGTATGGGTACCTGCTTAATGGTTATATATATGAAAAGGAAAATAATTACATTATTTACAATTGACGGATATTTGTCCTCATATTTGTTGTTAACACAGCATTTCGGCTGATATACCCTCCAGCCTTCATCAAGGTGTCTTGGGAAAATTTCGAACCTGGGTTCTCATTCCTAAGGTATTTTTCGATGTTTGTTATTATTATTATTAAGGCGGCGAGCTGGCAGAAACGTTAGCACGCTACGTTCTGAGTTCAAATTCCGCCGAGGTCGACTTTGCTTTTCATCCTTTCGGGGTCGATAAATTAAGTACCAGTTACGCACTGGGCTCGATGTAATCGATTTTATCCCTTTGTCTGTCCCCTCTATTGTTTAGCTCCTTGTGGGCAATAAAGAAATAAGAATTATTA
>NC_068981.1:144176584-144180112 GCF_001194135.2 Octopus bimaculoides | reverse complement strand
ATATATATATATATATATATATATATACAAGACGGGCTTCTTTCAGTTTCCGTCTACCAAATCCACTCACAAGGCTTTGGTCAGCCCGAGGCTATAGAAGAAGACACTTACCCAAGGGGACTGAACCTGGAACCATGTGGTTGGGAAGTAAGCTTCTTACCACACAGCCACACCTGCGCCTATGTTTTCCTGAGCTGATAGAATCGTTAGCACGCCAGGCTACCGATTTATATACACGCACAAACTCACATATATGCATGTACGTGTGTGCGTACACCCATTTAAATATTTAATTATACTGTGCTTGTGTGCGCGCATATACGCATACACACACGTCCACAAATAACGGTATAAGTTACGCACATATGTTTCAAAATGGGCTGTTTATGTATCAGTACAGTATTTGGTTCTGTGTTTTAAAGTGCTTTCTGTTAGCCCGGATCTGAATTTGGCATCGTATCAAGTCTATTCTAACAACAACTTAGTTCTTGTTGGACCCACAAATCTAAATGGAAATCAAAATGACACTCCACGATGATGAATTAGTGTTACACATTTAACTTTGCTATGTAACTTTTGCCATTTACTAATTGTTCTTTAATAGTTATAAAGGCCTCTTCTTTTAGAAGGACCTCTATTTTTTTATTATCTAATTTAAGCCTAGCGGCGATGACGCTAGCTTCTTTATTGATGTCGTTATAAACTTGTGGCCTAGCTTTAGCGTAATTATTAATAATGTTGTTATGTAGGAGTCGTAAGAATGTGCTGTTGTCTACAAGGTATAAATTCTTGGTTTTATCAGAAAAAAGTTCCGTTTTTTTTTTCTCTAAAATCTTTATGTATTTGATATCTTTTTTTTCAGTTTCTGTTAGAAAGTGTTAAAAGACTAACGAAATTTTATTTTGTTTATGAGCTTCAGCAGGTCCGCTTCGAAGTCTTCTAAGCCTTTGATTTCTATGCCTCTATCTCTAAGGAACTGCCAGATAAAGCCCTCACTTTCGCAAGTGAATTTATAGAAATTAGTACACAAGATAAGGACATAATCTTCCATGCTAGAAAGACTTTACTCTTCAGTGAGAATGCAGAGTGGGTCAAGACTACCGATACAGAGGGTGCTTTCGATGTGAGCATGGGGGTCATATGATGGAGCAGGCATATGCAATATGATTGGACTATTTCTACGCGATACGTTGGGCAAGACTTTTCCTGGTGTATATTTCGCCATTTACAAAGATGATGCCCTAGCTTTAACCACAAATACCAATGGACCAGCACAAGATCAGTTTAGGAAGGAAATTATCCATTTCATGAAAATTTTCGGCTTTAGCATAACTACAGATACCAACCTGACGGTTGTCAATTTCCTAGATGTATCCTTAGATTTAAATAAGAATACTTACAAACCTTATAGGAAGCCCAACGATAGACTTAATTATATTAATGTAGGTTCCTGCCATCCCCCCATAGTGTTTAAATATTTAGTCAAAAACATTAGCAAGAGAATTTCTAGCCTCTCCTCCCGATAGGAACATTTTTAATAGTGTTGCTCCAAAAGATAGTGGATTTAGTGAGGAAATAACCTATACACCTGTTACCAGTCCAGTAATAAAGAAAAGGAAACAGGAATAGGAAAACTATCTGGTTCACATCCCCTTACTCTCAAGAACATAATGTACCCAGCTCGATCTCAGAATAAAGAATGGATCATAGAAAATTTAGTCACGAACAATCAGTAAAATGTCAACTTCCAGTTAGTTAGCTACAGCTTTGTTCATACTTCTCAGAGTCAACAGCAAGAATCATTTTGATTATATGCGAATGCAGGCTGGGTGCTGTGAGTCACTTGTTTTATAAATGTAGAGTTTCTTTTATAATACAAGGAGTATGATTTCTTTTAAGCAGGACAAGTAACTCTTTAACTTGCTTTGATCTTTTGAGAGAGGATTTGCACAGAGGCACAAGCCTACAAATAGTTGGAGTACGATCAACGAGCGGCAAATTGGCAGAGTCGTTACAGCACTGGATGAAATGTCTTGAGGTGTCTATGGGTCCCTGCGTTCTGATTTCAGATCTCTCCGTAGTTAGCTAGGGACTCAATAAAATAAAGTGCCAGTTGTTAGCAGTGGACTGGAGCAATCATTTGTGTCGAATGGGATATCTTTCAATATATTTTCCAGCTCTTTCCATTCTGAGTTCAAATTTAGCTTTGGTCTACTTGAGTTGGAGGAAACTTACTCACTCAGTTTAACCTTACTCACCCAGTTTAAACTTACTCACCCACTTTAAAACCACCACTTCCCAGAGGGATCCCCCCTCCAACTTCATTGCAAGTATTTGGGTCAGGTATCTAGTTAGGATATCGTCCTCCTTCCTCGCCACAAGTCTTGGAAGCTCTGACAAAGGTATTAAAAAAAGTGAATTGTATATGAGATTGCAGCACATTCTTTTAAATATGAAAACGTACATGGAAATGTCTTCTGTGTTCCAATGAGCTTTTAAGGGCTGCTGATGAACTCATGTTTTCCGGGTTTAAGTCTATTAGAGATGATTCACGGCATTAATAGGATGGATTGGCACCATACCCAGGGGTAGATTTCTTCACAGCCAGAAACTAATACTTAACAATTCCTTCCGAGGATCCTTCAAGACTTGAGAAATATTTGCATACGGAATGAGTGATGGGAAGATGGCACGTAAGATAAAATCTGCACAAACGTGGTCCTGTGCTAAGAGACTTCCTTCCCAGCCACATGGGTCTGGGTTCAGTCGCACTGCGTGGCACTTGGCGCAGATGTCTTCTATTATAGACCTTGGCCGACCAAACCCTTGTGAGTGGATTTGGTAGACGTAAACTGAAAGAAGCTCGTCATGTGTGTGTGTGTGTGTGTGTGTGAGTGCGTGTGTGTCTGTGTGTGTGTGCGTGCATGTGTTCACGCACGTACGAGCACGTGTATCTATGTCATTGAGTTTGGGTCTGTCCCCCACCACCGCTTAACAGCCTATGCTGGTTTGTTTACGCTCCCGTAACTTAGCGGTTCGGTAAAAGGATCTAATAGAATAAGTACCAGTTTCAAAAAGTAATAATTGCGGTCAATTTGTTCGACTAAACCCGTCAAGACAGTGCCCCAGCATGGCCGCAATCCAATGACAGTAACAACTAAACGATAACAGAAATGATTAACCAAAGACCAGTAGGACTTCAACCTTTTCAACATAGCCAGTTCTAACTTAATCCGCCTTAATTTGAGCAGTCATGTGCTTAAAGGCGTTCCCACCGTGACCAGTAAATCTTTTCAGACTATACTATCTAATGCAGGGGTGGGGGGAAAAACTCCGCCCGCGAGTCCATTTTATTGCCCCCGCACGCTGATATACTCGTATATACAAAATATAGAAAATTTTTCAATTATAGAATTTATACAATATTCGTATGCCTATTTGCAACATAGGTCGCGTTTCTACTGCGACTTATAAGGGGTAAGACTCGAACAGAAATCGTCCGGTAATTGCCATTTGATTGGAAATTTT
>NC_068981.1:144175441-144176574 GCF_001194135.2 Octopus bimaculoides | reverse complement strand
TTTTATTGCCCCCGCACGCTGATATACTCGTATATACAAAATATAGAAAATTTTTCAATTATAGAATTTATACAATATTCGTATGCCTATTTGCAACATAGGTCGCGTTTCTACTGCGACTTATAAGGGGTAAGACTCGAACAGAAATCGTCCGGTAATTGCCATTTGATTGGAAATTTTGTTATCACTATAAAACACATATTGCTAGGTTTGTAGCGGCCCCTTGAGACCCAACTACGCTCTAGCTGAATTATATATAGATATATACAAGATTTACACAAATATAAGAGTTAGAACTTGTGACCCGCCTGCGGATCTTTTTCTTTGGAAATTTTTGCCCGCCGCACTAAAAAGTTTCCCCACCCCTTGTATAAAATGGTCTGGGGCAATTTGAGGAAGATTTGGCTGTTATGTTTCACAGGTCCAACAACCAAGTAGAATCCCCCGCCCTTCGTTGATTCACACTTCAAAGAGTTGATCAATGTGCACTCTGCTGTTACTCATTTCCAGCTGAATAGACAGGAGCAACGTGAAATGAAGCGCTTTGCCCAAGGACACAATGCGACGCATGGTACAGGAATCTTCACTGGAATTTCAACATCAACAACAGGGTATTTTTGTATGTACATATGTATGTATGTATGTATGTATGTATGTATGTGTGTATGTATGTATACGTGCAGATTTGTATGTTTTGTTTTATCTATGTATTCTCATGCATATAGTTGCATATCTAGACATGCTCATATATACTTAAATGGATAAACTTCTAGAAAGTTTTACAGATTTTTACAGTTCCAGTGACGTCTCGGAGCTGTTGTCTTCGAATGTATGTATGTATATATGTATATAAAAATAAAAATGGAACAAAAACGCAACAGAGTGCATTAAAACGTTCGGACAGATAGACGATACAAAGGCAGACAAGAGAAACAAGAATTGGAAGGACAGGCAAAAAACGACGGGTCATTCTTGGCTTTCTTTCATCAGTCAAATCCCAGAAGTCACGACCATTTCGGGCAGTTACATTTGAGATAGTTCGATCTGGTTGTCCCCCCAAAAGTCTAAGCTAAGAGGAGTTAGACCCCTTTGTAAGAAAGCTAGCGAATGTGTACGGCAACAAAGACAAATAA
>NC_068981.1:144169304-144175039 GCF_001194135.2 Octopus bimaculoides | reverse complement strand
AAAAAAAAAAACGGAGAACATGGTACACAATTACGAATACAAGAAATAACAACATATGTGTAATACTTCGACCGTGCGAACCAAAGGAGATGGCGACGTAGACGGTAAAGGCTCCTTTTTACCATGTCGCACGGTCGAACACAAAAACAAGATATATATAAGATAGAAGGCTCGTCGTAAGAGATACGAGCCATAGTGCCAGTAAAAGAACTCAGGACAAACTCAACCGTTAGATATATAATGAGAATAAATTTATTAACATAGCGAAACTGTTTGTGCCTGTGTGTGCGTGCATGCGACATATATAATTAACACAGTAGATAAGTCAGGCCTTCGTGTACAAGAGAAGGTATACAACAATGTGAAGTGACGGACAGTCGTATAAACAATAGTGTGTGTACAATATGTGAGAGTACAAGTGTGCGTGTGAATGAGAGGAAACACAGAACAATAGAAAGAGTGTCTGTAACATAGACTACAAGTCTCAAACACTGACATAGAGAAATACCAGTTCGTATTAGAGTTACACAAGGAGATAGAATGTTCATACGCAGGAAGTTGTGGCCAAGGAGCAGAGCTGTGGAATCACACTATGTGTGTTGAGCATCGAATGCTGCGACCTGTGTTACCTGGTATAGTATATTCTCACTGGTTAGTTCTGACTGTTGTTCGTGAGTGGAAACTCCACTCAAACAGTGAAGATAAAACCGCGCTTGTTGAGGTTGGCGACGACAATGGTAAACAGTACATTGATGGTGAAGACGTCAACGCTGGAACTGGCTGTAGCTGTGTTCTGTATGTGGTCAACGACCAGACCTGTGAGAGATCTGAAATCGAAGACGATTGCCGTCGTTGGATCGGGCTTATTTATAGGCGAAAAAGGGCTAACCGGAAACCCAGTAAAACTCTCTATCACGTGACTTTATCTGAAGCCGTCGATTGGACGTAATGCCCCCTTAGTAAGCAGAACATGGGGACAATTGCCGCGCAAAAATAAGAACCATTCAGGATGATGGACAGAAAGAGTCCATGGCAGCCGAAGGCTAAATGTTAGCAGCTTCGTTATCATTTATGATTGAATGCCCGAGAGAGAGGTTTCACTACATATGTATGTATATATACACACAGAGACAGAGAGGCAGACAAACGCATAGAAAGGGGGAGAGAGCGAAGAGAGAAGAGGGATGAGTACTTGTCTGGAAAGTGATGTGATATTTGAGATCGCGTATAGAAACTTCTTATTAATATCTTGAAAGATATATTTTAGTTATTTAAAACACGAAAAAAGCAGTTGCCGTCATTTTCGTTTGTTTCTTAACAGCATAACGAACTGTTGAGTGTCAAAGAGTTCTAAACGACATTTGTAACCCAATTCCTCGGCATCTCAGTTCATTGACTCTGTTTGCATTTCTAACGTATCAATGACCAAGTAAATCCCAGAAGCTTTTTTAGCTTTCATAGTTGACAGCGTGTTAATAAATAATGTGAATGTAAAAGTTGCTTCTTTTAAACAGATAGAAAACCTCAAACGCTGTGTATGTGTGTGTGTTTGTGTATTTGTGCGCGCGCGTATGAATGTATACAAGTGTATGTATGTATGTATGTATGTATGTATGTATGTGTATTTGTATATGAACGAGTGTGCCGTCCACCCATATATCTCCCTTTCAATTCTACCCTAAACGCATGTGTATATTTGAATACTGCTTTCTACCTTGGGATAGAACTTTCCATATCCATCAACATAAACTTTCTCACTCATGACGCCCGCATGTTCCGTAACTGTAACTTTCCCAAATAAAATGCACTTTGTATTTAAGGCTCTGATGAAGCTATAGGATGTTATCTTGCTACTCAACTAAGAGTTCACCACATCTTAAGGCAGAAGCAGTCGTAAGTGAATGAAGTACATTTAATAACATAATCGACTAGAGAATCTGTGTCAGTTTCTTTTGCTCTTTTTCTGTGAAGCCGAGTATTTCTAGGCTTTTGCGCAAAGTTTTTGGTACATAACCAAATGCACGTATGATGATAAGTACAAATAAGAATCCATAGTCAGGGTACAAGAGCTGTAAGTTTGGCTTTAATGCGCCATAAATGTTCTTTTTTTTTTTTCCTTGACAGTTGACTGAACATTCAATCCGCTGGGCAGCTGACCTCTACAACCACTTTTGTTCCCTGCCCCATAGAACAATGTCAGATTTGTAATGCCTGCACCAAATTGATGTTTTATTGGGATGTTCCACGAGGATCCCTGTGTATGTATGTACGTACGTACGTACGTATGTATGTATGTATGTAGGTATGTATGTATGTACGTATCTGCGTGTGGTGTGTGTGTGATGTATGTACGTATGTATGTATGTATGTATCTGCGTGTGGTGTGTGTGTAATGTATGTATGTGTGTGGTGTGTGTGATGTATGTATGTATGTATGTATGCATGTAAGCATGTATTATGTATGTATGTATGTATCTGTGTGTGGCGTGTGTGATGTATGTATGTATGCATGTATGTATGTATGTATGTAGTGTAACGTGCAACACAGTGACCCAATGACGTTAACGTATGTAGACGATTACCTTCTTGTACAAGAATGTGAACCGTATATATAGAATATACGTATATTATATATTCAGTTATATAAATACATTTCTGTTACTCGAAAGACAAATTCTGTTTACCCACTAACCATCACCACACCTTGACACATAACTGCTTGCTTGTCAGAACCTGTAAGCTAGCAAGCAAGTACTCGGGAAGACTGAGTACAGAAGGAAAACAAAGAAAAAGTTCGGAGGTTCAGAAATAGAATTTCGTGAAATCACATACTCTGTCATAGAAGCTTACATTTTCATGTGTCTTCCTTCCTACTGTGTGTGCATGTGTGTGTGCTCGTGCGTGCGTGTGCGTGTCTGTGTGTGTGTGTGTGTGTGTGTGTGAGAGAGAGAGAGAGAGGGAGAGAGAAAGAGAAAAAGAAAGAAACAGAGCACGCGTGTGTATATGTGATATGTATGTATGTATGATGTAATTATATATGTATGTATGTATGTATGTATGCATGTATGTATCAGCAAGCATACCGCGCGTTACGGTTCCCTCAAGTTACGGGATTTCGAGTTTACAGAATTTGTAAAGTAAGACTACTAATTTTGGGATACGGTCTGTAACTTCGCTCTTATTGCCAAAATATGAACACTTGCAACGTCTAGAGCAGTGGCTTTCAACAGGAGTCCCTATGGCCCTTAGCGTTCCATATTAGGTTTTGCACTTAAAATTTATCTGCAACAAACTGGTTGTACTATAATAGGCAAAATATTTTAACAATCTTTTAATACAATTTCTAACAATATTTAATTATAAAAATATAACTGGATTTTTTTAAAGCATCGAAAGACTGTGAGGATCTACCTGAGTAAAGCGGGATTCAAAGAGAAACCCTTAACTTTGAATCGTGATTGGAATCAAGATGATCTATAGGTAAAAAAATTGTTGATAAACATTGGTCTAGAGTGAGAACAATACGGGATAATAGATGGAAAATTATTTTCTAATCTAGGTACAAGGTCCGAAATTTTTGGGGAAGAGGGCCCAGTTGATTAGATCGACCCCAGTACGCAACTGATACTTAATTTATCAACCCCGAAAGGATGAAACGCAAAGACCTCAGCGGAATTTCAACTCAGAACGTAAAGACGAAATACCGTTAAACACTTCGCCCGGCGTGTTAACGTTTCTTATTTATTTATTGCCCACAAGGGGCTAAACATAGAGGGGACAAACAAGGACAGAGAAAGGGATTAAGTCGATTACATCGACCCCAGTGCGTAACTGGTACTTAATTTATCGACCCCGAAAGGATGAAAGGCAAAGTTGACCTCGGTGGAATTTCAACTCAAAACATAAAGACAGACGAAATACCGTTAAGCACTTCGTCCGCTGTGCTAACGTTTCTACCAGCTCGCTGCCTTATAACAAATGGAAAATTAAATCAAGTGTTCAAAAAGTTCCCCCCTTAACTGTTTGGATATTGATTTTTTTTTATAGTTCTCGGATTTTAGGTTTTCTTAGATGCGTCAAATAAGACAGCTCTTATTCTTTTACTTGTTTCAGTCATGTGACTGCAGTCATGCTGGAGCACCATCTTTTAGTCGAAAAATTAGGCCCAAGGACTTATTTTTTTAAGCCTGGTACTTATTCTATCGGTCTCTTTTGCCGAACCGGTTGTCTAACGGTAATGGGAGGAGGGGGTGCAAATACAGATACAAAGACACACACACACACGTATAAATATATACGACATGCTTCTTTCAGTTCCCGTCTACCAAAATCCACTTACAAAGCTTTGGTCGGACCGAGGCAATAGTAGAAGGCACTTGCTCAAGGTGCCACGCTTGTTTATTTATGGATCGTGAATCAAACTAGACGTAATGGGCTGAAAAGCACAATGGTAATAGAAAGAAATCACTAAACGTCTATTTTTTGATTTGTATAAATATGAAAATTCTTCTCTTAGAAGCAGGTCCGTCGCAAGACTTCGGTACCTGGGGGTGCTTCAGAAAATTCTGGGTGGGCACTAATTTGTAATAATACTCAAGTGGAACTTCAAAATAAGTGTATTACTGTAAATCCGAGGGTGCACTAATGAATAGTGAGGAGGCAGTGCCGTCCAGTGCGACCCCTTACCGACGCATGTGCTCGCTAGTAAAGGCTGATTCGAAAAGTTTAAGAAGTACTTGAATTTACACAACTTAAAAATGATTAGTGAAACTGACAAAACTGACAGAAAGGTTTCCACTAAATATATTGACTTGGGTAAGGGTAAAGACCCCTTTCGGTCATGAATGACCATGGGATTACACCTGGAAAGTTTCCCTCCGAGGCACAAGTCCGGGCAAGGTTGTTTATGGAAGACCAGAAATCGCTCATGCATACCAGCCTCTCCTCACCATGCAACCGATGTTATCCACGGGAAAGACAAAGGTCGATACAACTTGGCACCTGTGACGTCGCAACTCATTTCTACATCTGAGTGAACTGGAGCAATGTAAAATAAAGTGTCGTGCTCAAGAACACAACACACAGCCCGATCCAGGAATCGAACTCACTACCTCATGATTGTGAGCCCGACACTCTAACCACTGAGTCACGTGCTTTCATATATATATACATACATACATACATACACACACAAGGTTATTTAAAAAGAATGAACCGATTTCATTACGCAATATTTTAATGAGGAAAAGTAACAGAAAACTCCAGATTACAAGAGTTCAACATGGCCACCACCTGCCGCACGGGCAACATCAATGCAATAAGAGAATCCCTCCCAGATGCGTATCAGCACATCAAAAGCAACTCCATTGACATGGAAGGGAAATAGAAAAACTTCGATAAAGCATTCAACCATACAACCAAAGAAGTACTCAGTGGATACTCAGTGGGTCGTGATATGCTGATACGCGACTGGGAGGAATTCTCTTATCGCATATATGTTGCCACATTGAACACTTGCAAGACAGGAAATAAAAGTTGATTGTAAATACTCGTAATTTAACTGGAGTTTTCTATTGCCTTTCCTTATTAAAATATTGCGTAATGAAATCGGTTCATTCTTTTGAATACACACACACACACACACACGCACACATATATATATATACATCTCTCCCACTCTGCTGCACAATGGAGTAGAGATGTGCCAAGTGACGCTCGAGTGTTTTTGACATATA
>NC_068981.1:144167509-144169136 GCF_001194135.2 Octopus bimaculoides | reverse complement strand
TTTTTTTTTTTTTTTTATCAAATGGTTTTTCTGTATAATTGAATGTATCTGTTAGTGCATTGAAATGCTACATAATACTAATAACAATAATAAGTAACGAAAATTTTTCTTCATAATCGAACGAAAGAGCTGCATCTTTAAATTCTATCTAACATATATACCCTCCACTACTAATTGATCTTAACCAGTGAAGATTCAGGCCTCTTTACCAGTGATCCTTAATTAAATTCCTACTTTAGAATTACCTAAGTACACAACATAGTCTAATCTTTCTTAGACATAACTTTAAAATATTAAAATCTACACGTATACTTTACATTGTATATCCCTAATCACTTATTGCTTTTTCTAGCTTCTTTCAATTAACTAAAATTTTCATTTCGTTATTCTTTCCCCCAATAAATTTATTTCTCTCTATATTCTTATTTTTCTATTTTTTTCTTATCTCTCCCTTTTCTTCTCTTTAATTCAGTCTATTTACTTAACGTCTTCACAATATTTTACCCTAATTACATAATGTCCTTCACAACCCCTAACCGTCTATATATTTTCATAAATGATTACATAATGCCCTTCAAAACACATAACCATCTTCTTTTTTTTAATCCCTAATAGCTTGTTAGAAAGTTTTGATTAGCTAGTACCTCCCACTAATACTCCCTCGACGTCCTGTCTTACTTTTCTAACAACTTAATGTTTACATTACGTAGATACTTAACATATGAATATGCGGTCCTCATCAATCTTATTTAGTAAGTTTGTTTACCACCAACTTGAATTCCTGTGGAAAAATGTGTAAGCATTAGCCTTTTGCACGAGGCTGCCCTAAAAATACCTCTTTACTCTGTTACTTTTTCAGTCATTTGACTGTGGTCATGCTGGAGCACCGCCTTTAGTCGAGCAAATCGACCCCAGGACTTATTCTTTGGATGCCTAGTACTTATTCTATCGTTCTCTTTTGCCGAACCGCTAAGTTACTGGGACATAAACACACCACCATCGGTTGTCAAGCGATGTTGTGGGGGACAAGCACAGACACACAAACACATACACACACACACACGCGCACACACACACATACATATATACATATACGACAGGCTTCTTTCAGTTTCCGTCTACCAAATCCACTCACAAGGCTTTGGTAGAAAAGACACTTGCCTAAGGTGCCACGCAGTAGGACTGAACCCAGAACCATGTGGTTGGTAAGCAAGCTACTTACCACACAGCCACTCCTGCACCTGATCACATTGTATTATTTTTTTTTTACATCTAAAACTCTTAACATGATCCGAACCCTGTGGATCCGAAGCACTGTTTACATAGTGACCAGACTGAAACAGGCGTAGGCACTTTTTATGCTTATTTTACGTTAACTTATGTTCAATTGAATTTCATTTGTATTAAACTATTTGCTATGTTAATATTGTGATACAAATAGAATAAGTATCCATAATATTTTTTCTCCGTTTTCTTATAGTAATAAATGTATATTAGACTGTTTATCCCTATATATTGAGAGAATTCTCTCAATATATCATTGATAACACCAGTTGATCTCTGGATTTTATAATCCCTAAGTAGGACATTATATCCTCAAACTGACTATATATATATATATATATAT
>NC_068981.1:144164455-144166394 GCF_001194135.2 Octopus bimaculoides | reverse complement strand
GCCGCAAGGCGCTTCTCCAGTTCTGCAGTTCGGGTAACGCCAGCGGTTTCGGTACCACCGCAGCTTACTATAGTAGGTTGGTAGAGGCTGGAAATGATGATGCCCTGGGGAGGACCCTGGATCTCGATGATAATCAGTTAGATAGCCTGTTCCGAAGAACATTCGGGCTGAAGACACTGGATAACTTCCAAAAGTCTTTGGCCTGGCAATATTACCGAGGAGTCCTACCGTTCGCGATAAGCTCACCAGACACGGCCATCCTGGGCCGTCGGCCTGTCCAAGATGCGAGCAGGACGTGGAAGCCGTCCTGCAAACTATTGTTCAGTGTCTGGGTGTATCAGAAGTGTGGACTTATGCAGAAAAACCTGTTGTCAGATGGAAGAAGAGTACAACTATAGTCTGAGTCAATTCTAAAAATTAACCCACCGGATTTCCTTTCGGAAGAAGGTAAGAATTGTTTTCTCGTAGTAGTGGCAATTGCGAGAGAGGCGATGTGGAAGTCGAGAATGAAAGGTATTGTGACAGACATCTTCCTCTCCGACATCGCACTGGTAAATATCTTCACCTTTCACCTGAAGTGGAAGGTGGGGCTGGAAAAGAGGTGTCTGTCAGTGAGTATGTACAAAAAAAGATGGATGCGTGTATCTTGGGAGTGAAAGGCCCTGCGTGAGCACGCCATAGGGATTATCAAGGTATCAGTGGAGAAGACAGGGCTCGTGCGGTCGGAGCTTACCTGTTTTTAAAACCTCATTTTGTTAAATTATTGTGTGTAATTGTTTTTGTATCTCATTCGTTTATATTATCATTGTCATTTAAAATTTTTGTAAACATACCTTTGTATATGACGCCAAATCATACTATATTGTCCCCGCTGTGTGTCCCCTTGTGGGAAATAAAACAAAAACGCAACGAAACGTTTGGTGAGGAAATGACCAGTGAGTGGTAAGCTCGAAAATGGTTTAAACGATTTCGCAATGGAGACTTTAGCCTTGAAGATCGTGAGCGTAGTAGACGCCCATCTGTCATCGATGACGGTCAATTAAAGACTGTCGTTAAGAAAGATCTACGTAAAACCACTCGAGATCTGGCAAAAGAACTTCGAGTTAGCCAGAAAACTGCCAGCAACCATTTCCATGCGATCGGAAAATCCAAAAAAATCTTGACAAATGTGTACCACAGGATTTGAATGAAAATCAGAAAATGCGCAGCTATGAAATTTGCTCGTCGCTTTTTCTCCTTATAGAGTGAATTTCAGGGTTTATAAATCTAATATTTTCCTATCCTTCCTTAATACCGGTTCCCATATGCTATTTATGCTATTCATATCTGCACTCGGTCTGCTTAGGAGGTTGTTGTGTCCTAGCATATGTGTTACTTCTTTTATTTTTCGTATTTTCCAGTGGCGTTCTCTATCTATTATTTTAACTTCATCCCACAGTGGGAGGTGGTCTCCATTTTTCCATACGTGATCAGCTATACCCAATTTATCAATATCTCCCCGTGTCACAGCTTTGAGGGGGTGACATGCTTCGCCTTTATATAACCTACCACAGCTGCACGGGATAGAGTACATGCAGTTGTTGGTTATATTCTCTTCTATTGGTGGTTTTACCCGAAGGAGATATTTACGAAGTGTTGTATTACTCCTGAATACAACAACAACATCGAAAAACACCTTAGGAGTGAGACCCAGGTTCGAAATTTCCCCAAGACACCTGATGAAGGCTAGAGGGTATATCAACCGAAACGTTGTGTTAACAACAAACAAGATGAGGACAAATATCCGTCAAATGTAAATAATGTACTCTTCTACTTGTTTCAGTCATTAGAGTGCGGCCATGCTGGGGCACCGCCTTGAGGAATTTTAGTCGAACTAATCGACCCCAGTGCTTATTTTCTCTTTAAACCTGGACTTAATTTATCGAACACTTTTGACGAA
>NC_068981.1:144155734-144162779 GCF_001194135.2 Octopus bimaculoides | reverse complement strand
TATATATATATATATATATATAGATAGATAGATAGATAGATAGATAGATAGATAGATAGATAGATAGATAGATAGATAGATAGATATGCGTGTATATATGAATATGTATGTATATGTGTAATGTAAACCGCACACACATATATAATATATATTACCCACGCATTGACACTAGTGTCTGCATGGATATATGTATGTTGTGAATGAGGTGAGAAAAAAAACAAAACGAGAGAGATGGAGGGAGAGAGAGAAGATAGAAGCGTGTGCTTATCCACATGTATAACTGCTTAGAATGGAATCACGCATCCATAAAACTTGCCGATGAATTATTCCATATATATTGGCATTAAGAAGATTGAAATCTCCATCGAAAAAGGAAACAATAATAACAATCATTTTTGTTTTGTAATTAATAATCTTTCCTTGATGATAATTTCTGAGTGTTGCTAACCAAATGATAATAGCGAAAAGAAAATCAGAAGATGAAAAAATAAAATCCAACACAATTAGAATTTAACTTACCTTCCGACTGAGATATTCCCGAATGAGAGAGGCAGTGACTGCCTCGACAAATTGATTGTCAACCATGATGCAGTTAGTGATGAAACTGTCAAAACAAAGTTTTGTTTACGTTGCCAACTTCATTATGGCTCGGCGACATGATAAGGAACAAATCGATTGCGACACCTTCAGGGAGTTATTTTATAAGTTAACAAGGGAGGTTACTCTAAGGGAAAACTTGCTATTTTAATACATTTTACTTTCTGGAATTTTTTGTCCCCTTTTATTATTGTCTCGTACGTTCTCCTGAGTGTGTCTACAGATGCATACATAGGTGTGTGTGTGTGCGTCTGTGTTTGAGTTTTATTTAATTTCATAAGAGAATTCAAGCCGAACGCAAACAATACAAGACTTTATTAGTTAAGAGATTTCCCGGTGTTTGTAAATGTGTTGTTAAGCATGTTGAGCTGTCCATGCACATAACGAAGTGTGTGCTTGTATTCACCTAAAGTCTCAGATGGAGAATCTTTGGAATGTCATACAAATCTTCACTGTGCCACTAACAGATTGGATTTCAGGAATCTGCGTCGGTTGCTTTTGTTTATCTTCAAAATACCTAATATTTCTATGTTTTTGTGTAAACTTATAGGTACATAGCCTAATGCACCTATGTATGATGACAGGTACAAAATAAAATTTATAGTCAGGGTTCCGCATTAATTCACCATAAATGTTGTTGCTTTTTTTCCCTAGACATTTGATTGTACATTCACATCCGCTGGGCAGCTGATGGCTATAACTGTGCATGATATTTGTTCCCTGTCCCATAGAACAATATCAGGTCTGCTATGCTTGTACCGAATTGATGTTTTATTAGGGTGTTCCACCAGTGTTCTTTGTTTTTAAATGGTGGATAATTCTGATTGCCAACCTTCAATCTGCGGAAGTGAAAATTGATTGTGAGGTGAACTTTCATTAAAAAATTCTAGCCTTAATGGGGACTTGGTTTAGCGGCAATTCTGACATACCTTTGTTGTATACATCAGGGCAATCCTTCCTGTGGATTGTATTGTAATTAGTCTTTGCAACTATATTATGCCTCAGAGGCAAATAGTATTTCGTTGATATTTTGGGTAGCTGCTGATGATGTGGGTGATATCTCCCACACTGATATAACTGAGCTGACATATTCTATCACAACTTGGAGGTTTGGTGGTATCTTTGTCCTTCTTGTTTATCAGGTATTTAATAGCTATCTCCTGTTCTTGCGAAAGCATATCCATCTAGGTGGGATGAAATGTATCTATCATATGTCCAGGAAGGTTATTTTTCTTGTCAATGCTGTATGTATGTATGTATGTATGTAGTATGTATGTGTGTATGTACGTACGTACGTATGTATGTATGTACTATGTATGTGCGTACGTATGTATGTATGTACGTATGTATGTATGTACGTGGGTACGTATGTATGTACGTACGTTGCAGGCTCACAGGTTTGTATATTCTACTCCGAAATCGTTTTTTTCTTTGTAGTTACTCATAGTGTCATAGTTCTTACATCTCTTTCTCGTCTTCAAGATCAACCTTGTGTACGCTCTCCAAAGAGAAAGCATCGCAAATTGTGGCTATAGTTATGGGAATTCTTCAAACACTCCTTGTTCTTTATATTTGATGCCTCTTCCTGAAGAATTTGCCATACAACACAACGTTGACAGGCGATGATTCTCTATCTTGGAAACAAGCTCTTTCCTCGCAGTAGTAACGCTAACGGCATGACCTTTATACAGGTAACTAATTTTTCTAAGTTTTTCCATATCAGTAACAGCGTTACTAATACTGAAGTCTGCCGATATTGGATGTTGAGGATGATATGGAGGCAGCACTAGTGGAAGCTCTTAAAGAGTAGTGCTGGGGGTAACTGTTTTTAAGACACAACTGGGAGTCACACAGAAAGGTGATCAGTATAACGGTTCTGCTTACACTGAGTTTTGTGTCTTTGCTCAGATGTTTGCAGTACAGTCTGCGGAGTGTCTTTTGCTAGTCTGTTTTCGATTTCTTTATCGATCTTGGCATCTTATAAGATGATTCACTATTGCTAGCTGCGTTCGTAAAATGTCTCGACGTTGACGATATAAGAAGGGTGGTAATCTTCTTGAGATGTAGGCTGGTGGAGGACTTCAGTGTTCTGCAAGCTTACTTCTATTCTGAAGGGTTCAGAAGCAGGATGTTACACAGTACAGGAAACGCTCTGCGTGGGCAACAAGTGTAGCTCCCAGATGAGATGTAGCATGTCTTGATGTGGAGCTATAATTTCTTTTAGTGTCCTCAAGTCGAATAGACTGGCTGTCATTGATGCAGTATCAGATGTAGTGACCGACCACTTCACCAAAGTTTTCTTTGGCCTTTACAAACATTTGCTGAAGATGATTATGAAGATTATAAGTTTGAGGTTGTATCGCTGCCTTACTTCGTTTCCTACAAGAATAGACTTTAAGAATCTGTCGCAGTGTCTGAGTTAGTTGCCGATTTTTAAGTAGCCCGATGACAAGTCTGAGAAACTTGGAGGGGCATCTCAGTCGTTCTACGATTTTCCACCGCCCCTCCCATCAAGGCTAGAATTCTTAAACGAAAGTTCACTTCACAATCAATTTTCACTTCCGCAGATTGTAGGTTGGCAATCCGAAGCGTCTTCCTTGGAATGTTTGGCTTCAGCTTGGATTTAGGTGGAGTGCAGTGAACGCAGTGTTGGCTAAACAATTTCTACATGGGGTTAATTTGCCCGGGTTAACAAATTAGTGCAGTCCTCAAGTTGCTGATGCTACGTCTAGTTTCCCTTTCCTAGATGGATAACCTGGCAAAGATAGTAGTCTCTATCTGTTCGGTCTCGGAGTCAGAGTTATCTTTCTCTTAGGCTGGTTGCCAAACCAAGGCGGATGATCTTAGTTTTAACTTCAGTTATACTGCAAGTACATAATAGCTCCAAAACTTAGCAAGTTCTATGGAAACGAGGGAGAGGGAGAGTCCATTTATAATGGCCTCCTTACTAGGAGAATATATATATTTCTGCTTGAGTGCGAGTGCATTATGCATGTATTGACGATGTCATTTTATTTTGTATGTTATGGACTTCCATTTTGTGGGGACTTGGTTTAGCAGCATCATTGTAAATCCAGTACTTAGAAAATATCCATGGTACCTCGTCATTTAATATCCCCAAGTATATCTTTAATTTTCTTAATGGTTACGGTTTTAAGTAAACACTAGAGGAATGGGAAAAGTAATGGTAACAATTAAGGTTCGAAACCAGCATGCAAACTTAAATAAGAATTTAACATAACACTCGAGTGTATTGTGAAACAGTTCTGAGATATGTTTGTGATTAAAAAAAAAAAACCTGTAACAATTAAGATTCTGTCCATACAGGTAAATCAAGGAGAGTACAAATAAGCCATTACAAACTCGAAGGAAAAGAAAGGGGACATCAGATTCATAGCTTGTTTCAGACAGAAACAGCTCATCAAGATATCAGATTCCCTTCAGGTCAGGCCTACATCTATGTAGATAGACGACGAGATGACAGATTCTTTCTAGTACAGGATTTACTACTGTGTATCTGAACCAAAAGCTCCAATGCAAAATAATAATAATAATAATAATAATAATAATAAAGCGACCTCATATTGGGTCATCCCATAAATAATGCAGTTTATTCAGTTGCATAAACTAAAAGTCGTAGAAGGGTGGAATAAACTACCTGCATCAACTTGCTATAAAAGCAGGTAGTAATTTTACCCTGTCCTTATTAGTGCAAGTTTTGAAGAATTTGGTTTGTATTGCTGTTGTATTGTGGTTTAAATATTGTTGTATTGTTCGCTGAACACTTTGTTTTTTGCTGCTTTGTGGCCGTCTGGTTGTACTTTCCCTCCTCATAGAAGAAGGTAGGCCAGGCAGAAAAATGGAAGATATCAGATTTTCAGATAGCAGCTACACGGAAGTGTCCGATTTTGAGCAGTCGGACATTCCATGGACCACTAAGAAGGAGAAAAAAAGCAAGGCTAGATAGAAACTTCGCAGAGGTGGCAAAAATATCGGAGTACGAGTAGAAGGACTATTCAAAAATGATGAAAAGGAAGGAACTAATGTGGAAGTGGCAGCCCCAATGGATTTTATCATTAATAGAATGGAATGTACGGTGGTATACAAAACACACTCAGTAGACGCAGGAAGAATCAATGAAATGACAACGAATCAAGTAGAGAAAGCTCTAAGGCCAGTCTGGAGGGAAATCAAATATCTAACCAGAGGGAGTAAATTTGGAATAGTTGAAGTTCAATTTAAGGATGCAACCGTAGCAAGTTTGAACACGGCAACAATCTTAAAAACTGATGAAGTGGTGATGTTACCGATATATCATGGAAGGGTAAACGTAGAGAGAATCCCCCCAGACATCGACGGGGCCTGGATAGCAGCCGATGTCTTGTTCGGCAACGTGGAAGAGATAGCGGTTCTCCAGGCCACTAAGATGGAAACATCCTTTTCGAGTCAGTAAAAGAAGTACTGGTCATACACAGGAGTCGATGTAATTGACTTAGCCCTTCCCACAAAATTTGAAACTATTATACGTCTTATATACATAATCCATTCTATTATAGACAGAAGACCTGAAATTTGCAGGGAGGGAGTAAGTCGATTACATGGACCCCAGCGCATAACTGGTACTTATTTAATCGTCCCCGAAAGGATGAAAGGCAAAGTCAACCTTAGCAGCTGAAATACCACTAAGCATTTCGCCAGGTGTGCTAACGACTCTGCCAGCTTGTTGCCTTATATCTTATATACATAATGCATAAACACATGTACCTATATGACAAACAGAAATACAAGACTATTAATAACAGCAATATTATTGTAATACTAAGGCGGCGAGCTAGCAGAAACGTTGACACTCTGGGCAAAATGCTTAGCAGTATTTCGTCTGTCTTTACGTTCTGAGTTCAAATTCCGCCGAGGTCAGCTTTGCCTTTCATCCTTTCGGGGTTGATAAATTAAGTACCAGTTGCGTACTGAGTTCAATCTAATCGACTGGCCCCCGCCATAAAATTTCAGGCCTTTTGCCTAGAGTAGAAAAGAATATTATATTACTCAGAAAATTAGAGGTGCAGGCATGGTAAGAAGTTTGCTTCCAAACCACATAGCTCCGGGTTCAGTCCCACTGTGTGGCACCTTAGCCAAGTATCTTCTACTATATCCATTGCCATTTGACAGCCAATTTTGGTTTGCATCCCTGTAACTTAACAGTTTGGCAAAAGACACCGACAGAATAAGTACCATATATTAAAAGAAAAATAAATACTGTAGTCAGTTAAAAAATATTCAAGGCAGTGCCCCAGAATGGCCAGTCTAATGACTGAAACAAGATAATAAACGATGCAATTTATAACTTGGAAGCAAGTGTGAAACTCATCAGCTCACTCTGTAGTGAGTCAGTAGCAGTTTGCAGCAGACGTTACCTGTGGATGATGCTACAGAATGTTCCACGCTAATAAGTGCTGAAATCTGCTATTTACATTGCTTCAGCAGAACAACCATGAGTAAATACTGTCATAAAACACCTGAAATATTCAAAATAAACGTTTTTCTTCATTCTTATGTGACTGTTTACTATGTTTTGGTTAGCATTTTAAAGCATGAAATTCATCATCATTATCATTTAATGTCCGCTTTCCATGCTAGCATGGGTTGGACGATTTGACTGAGGACTGGCAAACCAGATGGTTGCACCAGGCTCGAATTTGATCTGGCAGTTTCTACAGCTGGATGCCCTTCCTAAAGCCAACCACTCTGAGAGTGTAGTGGGTGCTTTTACGTGCCACTGGCATGAGGGCCAGTCAGGCGGTACTGGCAACGGCAATGCTCAAATAAATGGTGTTTTTTACGTGCCACCTGCACAGGAGCCAGTCCAGCGGCACTGGCAATGACCTCGCTCGAATGTTATTTCACGTGTCAGTAAGGTGACGCTAGTAACGATCACGCTCAAATGGTGTTATTTACGTGCCAGCAGCACGGAAGCCAAACAGCTGCTCTGGCAACGATCACGCTCGGACGGTGTTGCCTCATAACTTCCAGAAAAATGGATACTTTTTAGTGAAATTTTCAACAAATACCACTTATGCTGTGGATTCAGAGTAAATAGAGATTTATGGGAAAACATTTTTTCGAGGAGGTTTGGAAAATTCACATGATCCAACTTTTTTCCTCCTCATAACTTTCAAGAAAATGAATATCTTTTAATGAAATTTTATACAAATACCTTTCAAATGGCATAGATTATGATAAAGAAATTTGTGGGGGAAATTTTTTCCAAGGGGGTAGGGAGAGGAGTTTTGGATTAGGAAGAAATATATTCAGAGGAAAGATCGATTTAAGGGAGATTTGGCAGTTGTTTCTAGCACATCCCAAGATAATCCTCATTTCTTTTCACTCTTGAATGTATTGATGTTTTTAAATATTTTCCTCCCCATAAATACACTTATATGGTATAAAA
>NC_068981.1:144150517-144155174 GCF_001194135.2 Octopus bimaculoides | reverse complement strand
TCCCTTGGCCAAAATCAATCCAAAGTGGGATGGTGAGGAATTTAAAAAATTTTCCAAACTTTGTTCTCATAAAAAGACGTCCCCATCATTTTGAAGGCTATGGTGAAATAAGGAGTGGGGGAAAATCTGTGAAAACAGTAGTCTCAACTTATTTGGTCTTCCTAATCCAACTCCCCCACCCCCCACCCCTCAGAAAGTTTCCTTAGGATCGTAATCTATGCGATTGGAAAAGTATTTGTATAAATTTTCACTGAAAGAAATCCATTTACCTGAAAGTAATGAAGGAAAAAAATTGGTTCATGTGAATTTTCAAAAACTCCTCTCCCTACCCACTCATAAATCTCTGAATCCACAGCATCTAAGTGGTATTTGTCGACTGAAGGGCAATAACTCCAAGCTTTACTGCTTAAATTTGTGGAAATAAAACCCCCCACAAAAATGTGTATCTCAGAAACCCGTAGTCAGATTTACATGAAACTCGTCTTATTCTGTTTGTATTCACATTTCAGGGGTACATTACTTTCAGATTATCTTCCATTATGCACCAGTCTGGCTGTATTAAATGACAGACAAGCAAGCAAACAATCAGTTTCAGTAGTAAATAGACAAAACCATTTTCACAGGACAAAGTAGAACAAAAAAGACAAATGACAAAGAGATTTAGAAATTTGAGAAAAAGTGAAACAATAGTGTATTTTGAGATATTTATTTATAACAACCTTCAAAATGATCATATGTACAGAATATTTGGGAGTTTCTGACAATGTGTAAGAAAAAAAAAAAAAAAAAAAAAAAAAAAACTCTACATTACAATTCTTCCACATGCTAGAATGGGCAATAAATCAGTGATAAAATATAGAACATTTTGTTTTCAGGTAGAAATGATTTCAATGATTTGTGGCACATGATGAAGAGGAAGAGACCAAGCACTGACAGTGAGAAGCCTCAAGAGTTTTTGCTTAAATGAACATTTTGTATTAATGTGTAGAAGTTATCTTATAGGTAGCACCCATGATTTTTCCCTAGACATAGATTTATACGTAAGAAAACCAGCAGACAAAGCATTGGAAATTAAAACTAGAGAAACCTAGCTTAAAAAGAAAACTTCTAAATTCAATAACAAGCAAAACACAAAAAGACACTCCCGAATTGCTTCCAGTAAACTCCCAATAAGTTAATTTTGAACACGAGTTATGGTGATGTCAGGACTTTTGAACATGTAGCTTTGCTTAAGTCTTCATGTATCACTGGTCTGCAAGCTCATGAAATTAACAGTGTCTTTCTTCCTCTCAAGTTCTAATTTATACATAATAGTATGCCAGAATCTGCCTTAAACTAACAAACAGCATTAGGATTCAAATTTTCCAAGTATATCAGAATCTCTGAATAGATAAAATTCCTGCAAAAGAAAATAAAAACAGTTGACAATGATTTGATAACATAGTAAGCAGAAAAGAAACGAAATTATTAAAAACATTTAAAAGCCCATCAAAGGTGTCAACATCAATCTGACTAAAAGTTGTGCTGGTGGCACGTTAAAAGTACCTTGTACACACTGTAAAGTGGCTGGCATTAGGAAGGACATGCAGTCAGAGAAACCAAACGAGACTGGAACCTGGTGTAGCTCTCTGGTTTACTAGCTTTGATCAAACCGTCCAAGCCATGCCAGCGTGGAAAACAGATCGTCATAGGAAGATGATGATTGTTTAAAAACGCAAGGGCAAAAATGTTTCAGCTGTGATGCTCTGATCGGTTCAGTACATTTTCTCATGTGTCCCTTTAAAAAAAAATTTTGTACTTTTACTTTTGTCTGCTATTTTAATAGTCACAGGTTCTTAGAGCTAAGTATTTAACCACCAAAAGGTAAAAACCAAGAGGGGTGAATTCCAACAGCTACTCAGTATACCAACTAGATATTTGCATGACAAGAAAAGCTAATATAAATAAGAAAACTAGAGTTTCAACTTCCAGAACAAGGGAAGTAACTCATTCAATGACATTAACTGGAACAGATAATTGCTACAATCTTCGCCGTTTAATCAAACACCTATGCATTTATCGTTCCAAATAGCCTATGAATTCTCCAACGTAGCTAACTACCGTTATGGAGTGAGATGTCTAAACTTTGGCACTTGGCCTTTAAAAAGAGAAGAGAAAGCTAAAGGCCAATGACACTATTTTTCTGTACTTCACACTGAAGACAAAGAATCTGAAATGCCAAACATTCTGCTTTCCATAGCATGTCATTATAGAGAAAACTTATAAACAGCCATAGAAACTTAATTAGACGCTTTCTCCAGTAACTTTTCCACAACTTTACTTTGAATATATCATTGATATTTCAAAACTAGAAGCTGTAAAATAGTGAGTTTTGAGATACTGGAGCTACACAGGTTTTTTAAAAAAAGTTTCTTTCCTTCAGCATTCAGATTGCCCTGTTAATGTATAGCAGTGGTTCTCAACCAGGGACCATGCAACAAAGTAGTAAATTGGGGATCTTATTTTAAGGACCCCTGAAAAATATTTCGCTTTAGATATATATGTATTGCAAGAAGCAGTTAGGTTTCTTTAACATTTTACATAGTTCAACTCACACAAGTTAATGTGTTAAAACCGAAATAATTTTGAAAGAAGTGTCTTGTAAAATTAGTTTTAAACACCAAATGGCTATGGGGGTCCACCAGAATAAAATAGTAATCAAAGGGGTCCATAGATAAAAAATGGTTGGGAACCCTTGAGGTATAGCTTATTTATTTACATTGTTTTTAGTTAATCATGCATTATCTAGAAGCTTAGAGATTTCAATGATGTGATTGTTTATTTTCAGAATGATATTGTAGGGTAGGTGTGATAGGTTGGATGTGGCCAGTTTGAATAAAATGGATAGAATATTTTGGCGGGTTTAAATGCTAAAGGGTTAACAGTTAAAACACATCTCACCTTTTTGTCTAATTCTACTTTTGTGCCACCATATTCTGGCAATAGGACAACATCACCAAACTTGACAGTAAGTGGAATAGTACTGCCATCCTGTAAAACAATTGCAAAAATAAATGCATAAAATAGCAGATCAATATAGTATTGTTCAAAATGTAAATTATTCATACTATATTGTGCATGTAATCTTCAATAATCCAAACAGAACTGATAAAATTACCTCGTTTCTCAACACTGTAAGTAATAAATGCTTAGAATATCAGTGGCAACATTTTCAGTCTTTGATTTATTAGATTAGTAGTATGACATAATCCATATAAAGTAGTACATGTCCCCATCAACAATGATGATCTCACAGTAAATGTTATTAATTTCCAGCAATTTACTAAACTTATTTGCAACCTTTCATCAACCAACTTTGCAACTCGAATAGACCATGCTAGTTGTCTTTATTTAAATATGACTCTCCATGGATTGGAGAACTGGTTCCTTATCAAAGTTACTATCCTCCTAAGTGGGTTGACAGACCACTTAAACATTGCAAATCTGACTTACTTTCTACGCCCTTCCTAACAACCAACCACTTTTTGTATTGGGAGCATTTTATTGAGGTTGTCATGTTCTCAGCAAGAGAAAGACTTGTAATTACACTTTCTCAATTCTTTCACTAAACTATTTACAGAGTGTACTCGGTACATTTCATCCTGGCACCAGTTGCTTTGTATCCCTTAAGAACACCCTCACCATTCTGTATTCATTCAAGATAACATACTTGAGATTAGTGCAAGAGATAACAAAAGTGGATAAGTGGCAGGGTGCATGTGTACCAAGAAACAGTCACTGGAAAGGGAGGTGATAAAAGGATAGAGTAATAGAAGCACAGATGAATGGATAGAGTGATGGATACCATGCCTTCATCAGTCACGCAGCAAATGAATAAATATAGGGAGGCAAGTGGGTACCAAAGACAGGGGAGAGGTATATTGGATCAGAGATGCAAAAGAATGTGTGCATGTGTTTGTGCAAATACACATACTACCCAGCCTTTGCAGTTACCAAATTTAGCATTGATTTTGCTATACTTGAAATCAAGACAATGGTTTTTTTTTTCTAGCACTGTGTCACTAATTATCTAAGTCCTGTCATCTCCATGAGGTTCAACATTCTGATAGCATTCAAAACTTCATCTTACTTGGGTCACTACTCAATAGATTTCATCTGCTGTGAAGGCCCCACATTTCTTTATACAGCTGACACCTTCCATACATATCACATACCCATAACAGCACAGACTTCCCTGTTGCACACTACATCTGATTCCCCTTATGCTCAGCTTTTCTTTCAGCTCATTTGCATTGTTCATTCACACTGACATCAAAACATTCATGCTTCATTCAACTCAATTTGACAAACAACAGCTACATTCAAAGCCCACACCTCACCACTAAGCAGTATTGAACTTCCCACATGATGCTGGGGAGTATAAATGCGGTGACACTCCAGATACATAAAATAGAAAGTACATACTTTAGCTCTGCCTCCTGGACCACATGCCACCACTGTTGCTTGGACAACCTTGCCTTGAGACTTCTCTGGGATCATGATACCACTTTTAGTTCTTACTTCAGGCAGAAATCGCTCCACAAGGACACGGTCCAATAACGGTAAAAATTTGTTAAAAGCACGAGCCTATAATACAAAAAAAAAAAAAAAAAAAAAA
>NC_068981.1:144147653-144150250 GCF_001194135.2 Octopus bimaculoides | reverse complement strand
AAAAAAAAAAAAAAAAAAAAAGTTGTTACTATGCATTTATTGCAACAGGTTCAAATTCTTAAAAAAAAAAAAAAAGACCCAGTTTTTCTTTCTTTTTTTAGAAAAAAAATCTCATCACAAAGAAAGTCGTTATTTATGACCTTTGAAGGCCTGCAGAGACCATGTGAAATTGATAGGTTGATGTTCAATTTGAGCATTATTATGAAGTTAAAGATTGCAGGAAAAGCAAATAGAAAGGCAGATGATCTGTAGAAGTAGGACTGAGCACAGTGATTAGTGGGAGTATCAGATGAATAAAGCAAGCGACTAGACGGTTTAAATAATGCCATTTTACCTATAATTAGAAATATCTATTTTCATTTCAAATATGGATTTATATGCCTTGCTGAAGTACCCACTCCAGTAAGTGATGGAAATAGAATAATGCCTTAGTAATTATTTCATTTTTTATGTGCAACAAATATTGTAATAAATCAGATAATTAGGTGCAGACATGACAGTCTGATAAGAAGTTTGCTTTCCCATCAAAAGGTTCTGGGTTCAATCCCAATGTGTGGCACCTTGGGCAAATGTCTTCTACTATAATGCTGGGCTGACTAAAGCTTTTTGAGTGAATTTGGTAGATAGACAACTGAAAGAAGCCTATCGTGTATCTCCTTGTCTTGACATTGCACGATAGTCATAAATGAGCATCACTGTCACATGAGTCACTCATTTCTAGTATTCTGTGAGAACATATCTGGCCATAGGGAAATATTATCTTGTGCAGAATCAAGTGAGGGTTGGCAACAAGGACACTCAACCATAGAGAAATCTGACTAAGCTCTGTCCAACACATGCAAGCATGGAAAAGTGTGTATTAGAGTGATGATTATGTGACCTGGCTGCCACTTTAAAGCAGAGCTGATAAGAGATAATCAAAAACCTATATATTGCATTGAAAAGTACTACCTATTAAACTAGCTTAACCCTTTTGTATTCAGATTAATTTGTCAAAATATAACGTTTATTCAAATTGCTTTGAATTAATCAAGTATTATCTCATTGCTTTGAGATTTTGATGATGTGATTGCTTATTTTTAGAATGACATTCTAGGGTAGTTGTAGGTCATATCAGGCAGGTTTCAACATAAAGCAGGCCGGATATGGCCGGTTTAAATACTAAATTTTATACCTGTGCTGGTAACACAATAAAGGTATCAGTGCACTTTGCCTAACTGGCACTTATTTTGTTTAATAGTCACAGTATTTTAAGATAGGAATGGTTTTTTTTTTTTTTTACATTGGTTCTCACATGTAGATATATCTGCCAATAACTGACAAGTGATGTAATTTCATTGATGTTTTTATTCTCTTTATTCACATTGAAAAGTGATTACATACACAGGACCTGACCATCTATCTCCAACAAGTTCTCAACACGATTAGCGGAAATAGATGATCAGCTGGATTACAGTTTTCTAGTTCATCTTAGTTTGGCATGCAAAGCAACAGGTCTTGGGTCTAGTATATTGTTCAACCAGGGACATTTGCTTAATCCTTAATCTGACACTTTCCTTGATACCAAAGAAAAGACTGTCATTCCACCTCGCCTGTGCTGTCACTGCAATCAAGGTGCTACTGGTTGCAGAATGCTGGGGTCTCCAACTTTCAGAAACATACTTTAGCAACCCAACACCATTCTGTTTGCAATATAAGCAACAATGTTCAGTTACCTATAAGATTGTAACATTTGCACCCTGCAGTTTCATATAGTTGGGCAGCCAAGTGAACTGCAATATTTGCAATTTGTCAGCATTTAAGAAATTGCCAATGGATCATAATGAAAAAGCACTGATCTACCACCACTGGTCCTAAAAATCTGGCAGCAAACACTGAATTCCTATCGAACTGATCGATATTGATAAGTAAATTGACCTCAGTTTTCTTCACATCTGGTCTATACAGTGAATTGCTAGTCTCATTTTAAATAGGTGGAAAGGTTACGACCATGAGTTTATATAAAAATTGGCGTTGATGTTCAAATTAAGAGATCGAAATATGAACTAGACAGAAGTGAGGTTGATGGGGATAATGCAAAATCGCACCTCTCCTTGAAAAATGCTTTTTTCTGATTTCTACGTTTAAGGTATCGGAGATTACAAATATGCTACAAAAAAATTTCTTATATTCACTCCCTCTCCCCAATTAAAAATTTTGATTTTGTTTACTTTAAAGAAATTGTAGCGAATTGACGAACATATGCAAATCGAAATTAAATATAGACAAAAACATTAAAGTGGAAAGAATTTGCCTTTTACTTGTGTTTGCCTTAAACAATCATAATTAAATATGCACTATTTTATGAGAAACAAACAATATGTTTAATGATTAATGTTATAAAGTTTAATAAGAGACTCATATTTCACCCCTCCCTTCACTTTTAAATTTTGAACTTTTCCATCTATTCATCCCTATCCGTTTATTCATAAAATGTACTTGCCAACTAAATGCGGCGGCCCAATAGAGGACGGTGTTACTGTTGTTTTTAGCTACAGGAAGACATTCATATCTATCTATCTACTTCTTTATACACATATCTATATGCTTATTGAATG
>NC_068981.1:144136888-144146997 GCF_001194135.2 Octopus bimaculoides | reverse complement strand
CGTTGAAGGTTACTCAATTTCATTTGCTCTATTAGGTTTTCTGTTGATTATCCCCTAAAAGCTGGAAAAACTGAGTAATTCAGATGTGCTTGCGGACAACTTCAATTTATAATTTAATATTCTTTTCTACTCTAGGCACAAGGCCCAAAATTTTGGGGGAGGGGGCCCAGTCGAGAAGATGACTCCAGTAAGCAACTGGTACTTAATTTATCGATTCCGAAAGATGAAAGACAAAGGAGAAGGGGGGATTTAACAATACCGACTTTTGGCAATTTTCCGGAACCTCCGTATCCGAAAACGGGGGTGGGGTGAGCAGAAGTCTTCCCAAGTCAGCTTCGGTGGAATTTGAACTGAGAACGTAACGACAGGCGAAATGCCGCTAAGCATTTCGACCAGCGTGCTAACGTTTCTGCCAGCTCGCCGCCTCAATTTAATATTACAGTGGAACAGAATTCGATCGCACAAACGAGGAATCTTTTTAAAACAAAGCCAATAAAATTAGCATAAAGAAACAAAGTCTCATTATTATTAAAATAATTTTTCAAGGGCATGATGAGTGTAAATGGATAGTTTTGGAGTTCGTTTCACATGGGCGATACAGAAACACGTAATCTAAGAAGAAAAAAAAAGTAAATTTATATAAGATAGCAAACGGAATGGATATTCCTAAACGTAGCCGTGTTTAATACCTCAACTGCTGTAGAGTGTTATACATGTACGAGTAGCTTCAGTAGACCCTTCACGTTAATTTAGGGCGTCCTTTCGAAGAAAGATCTTCAGACCCTAACTTAGTTTTGACAAGGTCAAAAATTCAATGTCATTCATGAAGACAATGCATAGCGATAAAGGTGTGCCCCAAAAGATTAAGGGAGTATTATTAATATGTAATTTAAAATTTAGAAAACGAACGTGTAAAATGATTACAGAATATTATGAAACACTTCAGAGATAGTTGTCTTTATATCAAATAACTAATTAAAAGCACATTTCTTACAAAAAAAAAAAAAAAAAAAAAAAAAAAAAAAAAAAATCAGTTTACACACAGGCATATATTTCAAGAATTAATTTTTAATTACCAAATCCAATCAAACATTTTCTTTTTAATGAGACGGATAGAAAAGCAACAGATTTGAGTTACATAAATATAGGAGTATAGATAAAAATGAAATGAAACAGAGTAATAATTTACATTAGCGTAAATTATTTCATGTTGGGTTACAAATTTGTTTATTATTTTTAACTTCGAAACTTCCCATTGAAAAAGCGGATCTAACTGGGGTAATAATAGTAAAAGAACAATTACTTTCAACACCGGTTACCATAATTTAAAGAGAATCAATCTACAGAGAACACGTGGAAATTATAACAAGGTGGGCAGGAAACATTCTTTTACATAACTCATTCATTTAGCAATCGCTGAAACATAAACACATGAACAGACATATCAGATGTTTATATGCATTGATGAAACACATACCATTGTTGTTTTCTAAATTCAAGGTTTGGTTTAAAGCAGACAAAACTTCGGACGACAAGAATGCTCGGACGAGATTCTCTAGTAAATAACTCGAAGGATCAATGACCGGCTTTCGCACGCGCGGCTTAAGTATCAATGCGCAGTCGCAGTGACCTGTCGGTAACTCCAAATTATCCGTATTCCTTCTTAGAAGCTTCTAGAAATGCTTAGTGTAATTAACTTTAAAATGACTTACTGCTATTATTTTGATTTACGATTTTGTTTAATAAACGTAAAACTTCGTAAAAATGGTTTAATATATTGAAATCTAAAAAATCGAGCAGGATTTCTAGAAAGTTCAACATAAAACCTAACCCTGTATAATTTAATTTCCAAACACAAGATTTAGTCTTAAATTTAAATAATTTCGCGATATGCTTAATTTGCTTACAAAAGTTTCATTTAATTGATATTTCTTGCAGAAATTCATGTTGAAGTACTCAAATGAATTGAAAATAATTCTTGTAACGAAGCTAGTTCATTTTAATATGCCGAGTCCCGGGCCGCAGACTTTCTGCGTGTCACCGGATATTCACTACTTCAGCTGATTAACGGCGGAGGAGCGTAGTGGTGTAGCCTCTAAAATCAGTTATTCGCTGTGAGAAACACCTCCGACAGCAGTCTGCTGAATAATTTGGTAAGTTAAAATATCCCGAGCTGCTTTATCCTTTAAACGTGACCTCCCCCTAAATGTCTTTGTTCAGTCTATGATTTATTTTATAATACCGGTCATTTGAGCTGGTTGTAAATAATTTTTTAATTTGTCTTATTACTAAAAAAAATAATCATAAACGTAAATTGGATGTCTTAACATTATTCAAAGAAGCTTGTCTGGCGTAAATTAATCGTGCACCTGTTCCAGCCCATGCCGGCAAGCCGGTGTTGAAGCTAACGAAAAGTGGGGAGGTCTCTTTAACCCCATTGCTTTCAACATAGATACATACAATCTCATAATAGAAATTGAGATGGAAAAGTTTCTGATTTTCTTGTTTTAAATATTACAGAAAATAAAAATTGATAATTAAAAAAAAACATAATAATAGTAATAAATTAATGCAATTGATATATCCCGATTTTTTTTCTTGCCTTAATCAATATAACATATTTCGCCAATTTCATTCATTAAATTTTTTTTTTTTTCAAAGGAAGATAATTGTCTGCTGCTGATTTATAACAGCAATGTCCAAAGACATTTAAATATTTTTAGAATTACTAACGTTTTAGCTTCAATGAACAATGTGATGTTCCTTATATAAACCCAAACCCACGTGGTTATTTACATCCACGTGTTCGTGCACTACAAAGTGAAATCTATTGGTGGCTAACTGTTGCTAGTAATTATTGTGAATAAATTTTATTTAAAATAAGTTCTTCGTTTCTTTTTTAATAAATTCCAACGTAATTCAGTTATCATGTCTGATATAAAGTTACGCCCTGTCCTTACAAATCGCCACCCAGGAATCCCTCCCTGCACAATTTTCCTATAGCCGTCCACATAGGACGGAAGTTATAAATAGTGTTATTCTTATTGGTTTCAGAGGGCCATCAAATATCACGTTCCGCAAGCCCTCTGTTCAGTTTATTGTGTACATTATATATATATATATATATATATAATGTAGTGTGTGTATGCACATCAATTAAAAAAAAAAAAAACGGAAACGTCTCTAGGTCGTTGACTCGGTCACAATTCCGTTAATCACCTCTTCCATTTACAGATTTTAATTGGGTTCTCGTGATTTTCATTTCTGTGCAAGTCTGTGGGGCTTAATATTAAAACATTTAAAGGACATTGAACTTCTGTTTTCCTTTTTCACTCTATAAAACGAACCTTTGACCTTAAAAAAGGTCATATATTCCTTTTTTCATTTGCCCCCGACCCAAGTTCATCATACCCATTTGATCATTTTCCGTTTCACGTGAGAGGTTTTATTTTAAGGAGGTCACTATATTTAAGGTATTTTCTACAGAATTTGACTCCTTTCACAATGCCCTTGAAATTAGTACACCATACATGTTATATAAATCAGTGGTGTTAATAACTAGAACGAACATTCTAGTCAGCTTTAACGGTGTGGTTCGCAAATTTTTGCCTCCTCTTTTTTCTTTTGAATCGTTTAAAATATTTTCTCAATTTGACATTATTGCTACATCGTTTACTCCCATTTATTTGCTATTTTATTTTTATAATAGAATAGTTATACGCATGGGAAACATTAAATACAACAGAACGTTTGGAATATATTGTGTTGCTATGTTAAAAAAAACTTACTCGTTTTGTTGTGACAATTTTTGTTGATCATCGTGCGTTTTGTATTGTAGTAGATGGTAACCCCTGAGAGGTCGATGTCCCATTTTTTGACATGGTACTAATGTTCGGTACTACTAAAGCAGCACGGTCCCGAACGCGCAGTCGATCCTAACCCTAACCCTAAACACGTATTCATTTGCACACGCGGGTTAGGATCGACCACGCGCGACTGCGTGTTCGGGACCGTGCTGCTTTAGTAGTACCCTAATGTTCTCGAAAATATAAAGGCGAATGATTGTTTCGCCCCTTTCTTTTAAGCTGCAGGGGCTTTGTGCTCAGTTGGAAGCTGTTTCGGCGAAGGAACATCAGGTGTACGTATTCTTTACTTTTGCCGCTGTTTCTTACCCTACGCATTCTTTTATGAACGGAAAGAAATACGTGAACAAGTAAATAGCATGAATCGTCCGTCTATATTAATTGCTTTATTTACTGACAGTCATGTTTAGAAAGCAAAGAAACTTGATTCTTTATTAGAGCCATGTGTATCTGAATTCTCTTTGATCTCTGGTGATGGGCCTCCCTTAGGCCTGTTGCACTGGTTTTTCATTTGGTAGTGGTCACGTGTGGATAAATCTTTTCAGGTTGCATCACCTTATAGAAGGGCTCTCTTCTAAATATTCACTACTCTCGTAGTGTTTCCTTAGGTTCATTCGCACTTGTTGCTTGTCATGTTTCTTATCGTGTTCCCTTGTATTTTCAAATAACTTTGTCATAGATTCCGCTTATGATCTTCAAAACCTTCAATTTTTCCCTCTTGGTCTTCTGTAGGCAGGGACACGTAAAGCTTAAAGTTGTTTTTGCTGGGCCCTTCGTTGTATATCTTTTGCGTTTATGACATTGGGTTTTTATGTAGGATAAAAATGTTTTGGGGTATAGGGAATTGACCTTGGAAGCAGCAAGGTCATAAAAAACGAAGGGGTTTGTCCGACGTCGGAGGTGGCCCAAAGGTTCCATTTAGAAGTAAAACTTCGAAAAGCTCCAACTTATCTTAAAAATGTTGGATCTAGTTATTTTAAAAATATTTCCTTAATTTTATTGCTAATTAAGAATGGATCTAGTATTTTCCTGTGATGGGAATCTGAAGCAAACTAACGAGAAGTTGTCGAGTAATAATTCATTTTTGTTGCATAGCTAAGAATATATTTAACAGTTATAAACTTTCATTGAATTAGGCAATATTCTGAATAAAGGATCATGTTCCCTTGGAATAGGATTCCTTGTTACAGCTGAAAAACCATAAACTTTTGGGACAGACTTCTTTCTACATATCTTTTCATTGGTTTCAATTTGTACAGAAGTGGATTCTGTGTTCTATCTGGATCTAGAACTATCTTGCTATTATATTTGAGCCCTGTATTTAAATAACGTTGTCAGTAAGAAGGGCTTTTTCTTTTAAAAACAGTTCTTGTTGGCAGCTCCATTATGATTGATAGAAACCAACTAATCTTGTTCCGTTTTATAAAATAAGCTGTACTAAATTACTGAGGTGCATTGATCAACTCTCATGACTTCATAAAAGTTATGCATTGTTAGATATTTATCTACATCAGTGTTTCTCAACCATTTTCTGCCTATGGACCCCTTTGGTTCCTAAAGGAGTTGTATAAAATATGTTTAATTTGTATATTGTAGAACTATAACCAATTTATTGCCCATAAATTTTAACAGCAAAATCTTATATGGATCCTAGTTGAGAACCACTGATCTGTACTGTTCTAACTTGAAAGATATCCTCACTTCAGTTCTGCAATCTTAAGCTTATAAATACATGTATTATTGCAGCTGAATGGCAGTAAGGTTTTAAACCATGTCTAACATATTGAATTAGATTTTGGTTTGAGGACTGGCAGTATTAGTTGTGGTCTGGAAAGATGATTGAAGGTGATTAATCTGGTAACAGATAATGAATCTCTTTTATTTGAGGTTTAGCATCTTCTGTTGATGCTTTCACTCCCATTTATCTGCTATTCTATTTCTATAATTGAATAGTTATACGCATGGGAGACATTGTATACAACAGATTGTATAAAATACATTGTTGCTATATTAAAGATTTTGTTTCCACTCTGTTGTAACACTAATTTCTTAGAATAAAATGAGTGATGTGCTTTTTGTTGCATAGTATATAGTTACTTGTAACAATGTCTGTGACCTGCCTATGTCATTTACTTGTTGATGTCCCCTACTCCCACCAAAAACACTATATTGTATTTGCTTCTTCTTTTTATAAGGACTTCCCTTACTGTACTCATTTTGTGAACGGAACAAAGCTCAGACACAAATCACATGGTTTCTATATTAATCTTATTTTATTTGCTGTGTGTAGAAAGTAGAACTTAATTTCTTTATTATTGAGCTAGATGTATCAGAAAGGTTCATTTTGATCTCCACCATTTCCCACGGTTAATTTATAGTCTGAATAGATAGAACAAGCTGTGGCATTCAACCTTTTCCTCATAAGTTTGTGATGTGAATAATGTGCCTCCACTTCAAAATTTTTTTGTTGGTTTTCTTGTGTTAATTGTATTCATTTAGATATGCTAATGCATACTAATTATCCTGCATTTCAGTAAAGTGACTGGGTCTTGTATGATGCAAAGAACTCTACTTTGTGATTAGTAGACTTGGGTTGCAGTTAAGTCAGGGGTTTTCAAACTGGTTTCGCGGACCACAGGGGGTCTGTGGACAGCAAATGCTTTTTATGGGCAATTTGATTTTATATGTTTTTTAATCGAAATTTTTTAATTGACATTAAACCTTGTTAAATACTGTTAAATAAATAAATGTAAAAATATGTTATTTTAAGCAAATATTTATGTATAAATTTCATAAGCGTTTATAAGGGGGTCCCTAAGGTAAAGCCTGAAATATAAAGGGGTTCCGCAAGTCAAAAAGTTTGAAAACCCCCGAGTTAAGTGATCTCCTGCTCCCTCCTTTGCTTATATTGTCACTTATCCTCTATCTCCCCTGACTAAGTCACAAAGTTAGCATTCTCATCTTCCATTGCACCGATCCAACACTTTTCACATTAATTCTTGCTGGCTCTCCTCACGTTTCTCATGTCAATTCTTAATTAGTTTGTGATATGAATAATAATCATTGACACATGCTTCTTCATGCTGGCACTGGTTAAGCGGGACTGTTTTAGGTAGCTTACAGCTGAATGCACTTCCTGGTACTAACTTCTTTTACTTAGCTTTTATAAGTACACTTATTTTAAAAAGTAAATGAATATTCCTATTGTTATGGCTCGGGGTTAGAGTCCTCTGGCACAATCCATTCATTGAATCTTTCAGCTTTCTTTGGAATGAATAGAGCCTGAAGGTGGAGTCGGAGTGAGATTGGCATGGGCATTTCTCTTCTGACTCAATTTACCCTAAGGGATTGGCTCCCTTAGCTGTCTATCTCTTGGCAGGCACTAACAGGCAATGAGGGCTTGTACTAGTTTGTCTTCTCTTAGTCAATTCGAAGAATGAGTCATTAAAAGAAAAAAGAAAAGCAAATGTGAAGATGTGCACTTGGTGAAAGGAGAGTTGTTAACATTTCAAGCATAGTTCTTTGTTGGAAAGAGGAAAGTTCAAAGAATTAAGGAAAAATCACCAACAATCCACATGTGGTTGCATTTCTGAAGTTCATTTTTGTCTTCCTGAGCTACCAAGCCCAGTTTAACTAACAGCTATATCAGTTTGACTGTACAAAGTAGTGTCTCCTTTTAGAGACATTCTTTGACAAGTGATATGGGTTGCTTCACTTCAGTGGTCTTACATAGCCTGTTGGATCCCAATTCAAAAGTTCTATGTTCTTGTGCCACTGATAGTCATTGACTTTCATGTAACAGTAGTATTTGTAAGTATCATATTTTAACCTCCATGTTCTCAACTGGCATGGTTTGATGGGATCTGGCAGGACCAAGGACTGCATCATGTCTCCTTTGCCATAGCTACTACTTTATTTCATAATCCACTCACTTTATAGAATGATGGCTTTTTTTTTTCTTTTTGTGGTACCAGCACTTGTGAAGTTATAGTGCACTTCACAAGACTTAACCCCTTTAACTGAGCATGGACTACAGCAGAAAAAGGCAAATTTTGTTATGTATATTTGTTTAATTTGAAAATTCTAGTGAATGTGAAGTGAAAAATGGGTTTTGTATATTGTGTTTATATATGTGAATCTAAGCAGGTTTTAATGTATTCAGCTAGTAATTTTTCACCCTCCACCCACTTATTGCAACAGTTTTTTATGTATATTTCTTGAGTTTTTCTCTCTGGAATAATTGTTTGTTGCTACAGAAATACACTATCACTTTCCTTCATTGTTTCTTTGTAACAGTGAAGGCATAAATTTTGTGACATATTTTTCTTTTGTTTTGTTGCCTGCATGCTTTTATGATTTCGGAAAATGTGTGTGTGGATTTATATGTAGGTAGATATTCTCCTTTTCATGACTGAAAACCCATTTGTTGCACACCTTCAAACTGTCTTTGGGGTGGATAGAGTCTGGTGGTGTTGATGGAGGTGCAAAGTTCTGGTTTACTGTCAGTATTGACTCCTCTTTGCAGACACTCACATGCTCAAGAGTTGATCTTCTGGTCTGGCTGCCTTCCAAGGCTGCTGAGCCCAGATCATCTTCCTACCCAGTTATACTGCTCGTGTAGCTGTGAACACAGTGGTGCCTTCTTAACCCTTAAGCATTCATATTATTCTGTTAACTATAATCCTTATGTATTCATGTTAGTTTGAATTATTCATGTACTGTCTTGTAGCTTTCAGATTTCAATGATGTGACTGTTTATGTTTTGTAAAACAATGTTGGGTATGTGTGAGAGGCAAGATCTGGTCATTTTCAGCATAAAACTTGTTGAATATTTGGGCTAGATGTGGTTGGTTTAAATGCTAAAGGGTTTAAAGGCTTTCTTTAATGAAAGCCAAAGGCTGCTCCACTCTTAGTGTTCTTTCGCCATGGCAGACTCCAAACTGGAAGTTTCAAGTAATTGTGTTATTGATGGTCCCCTGCACTAGGTACATCTATTTCTTTTTTAATATATATAGCTTTCGAGTTGATGAATTTCTTGCAACTCTCCTTGCCAGGCAGGTCCTTCTTTGTTGACAACCTGATCATGCAATAAGTAGGTTGTACCAGACTATGTTGCCAGTAGCACTTGTGAGTGACCTGACTGTGTGTGTAAAGACATGTTGTTCTCTTCATACCAAATTAACTCACTGAGCTTTTATACTGTTAAAATTTTAGGGACCGTGAAATCAAGTAAAAATTGTGATTCTTATATTTACTTATACATAGATAAATATATGTATGTGTGAATCTAAACACTTGTATTTGTTAAATTACACAGCTGGGTGATAAGAATAAATGTTCAACTAGTTACATTCTGATTTTTCCTTTATTGCAACATTCTAATGAATACTCCTTGAGTTTTTCTCTCTGGAATAATAGTTTGTTGCTACAGAAATACACTATCACTTTCCTTCATCGTTTCTTTGTAACTGTGAAGGCATAAATTTTGTGACATTTCACATGGTGTGTTTTAAAATGTATAGTTTCGACAGACTTACTCATTTTCCTTTTTTTTGTTTTTGTTTTTCTTTTTACCTTGTTGCTTACATGTTTTTAATTATAATTTCAGTAAATATGTACCGTGTTAGCAGTTTACTGAGATCTGCTGCGCAGACTCTCAGAACTCCTGCCCTTGCTCGATGTTATGCTAAGGACTTGAAATTTGGTCCTGATGCCCGGGTATTGATGCTGCAAGGTGTTGATAAATTGGCTGATGCTGTTGCTGTTACAATGGGACCAAAGGTATGCTTTTCATCCACTGAATAGTTTTTTGGTTTTTTTCCCTCCCTTTATAAGTTGAGCAGTGCAAGTTGCTGCTATTTTTACTACTAGATTAGTTGAATCTGGGAGTTTCTATTTTTCCTGTTTCTAAATTATCCATTTAGCATGTAACCCTGCCAAATCTGGTCCAAATATACTACTTATTGGATGTTCAAACTGATTATAACTAGCCTCTCACACCTACCCTACAACGTTTTTCCAAAAATATATAATCACATAGGCGCAGGAGTGGCTGTGTGGTAAGTCGTTCGGTTACCGACCTGTGGTTCCGGGTTCAGTCCCACTGCATGGCACCTTGGGCAAGTGTCTTCTACTATAGTCTCGGGCTGACCAAAACCTTGTGACTGGATTTGGTAGACGGAAACTGAAAGAAGCCCGTCGTATATATGTGTGTGTCTGTGTTTGTTCCCCCAACATCGCTTGACA
>NC_068981.1:144124673-144136878 GCF_001194135.2 Octopus bimaculoides | reverse complement strand
TGAAAGAAGCCCGTCGTATATATGTATGTATGTATATATATATGTATATATATGTGTGTGTCTGTGTTTGTTCCCCCAACATCGCTTGACAATCGATGCTGGTGTGTTTAAGTCCCCGTAATCTAGCGGTTCGGCAAAAGAGACCGATAGAATAAGTACTAGGCTTACAAAGAATAAGTCCTGGGGGTCAATTTGCTCGTCTAAAAAGGTGGTGCTCCAGCATGGCCGCAGTCAAATGACTGAAACAAGTAAACAGTAACAGTAAACATCATTGAAATTGTGAAGCTATGAGATAATGCAGGATTGGTTCAAAATGATGTGAATAAATAAAACATTAGGTTTGACAGTTTAATCTGAATACTAAAAGGTTAAAGATTGTTTGTAGATTCAAGCTTTGTTGGCTGCTAGTGTGGTTATTTGCATAAGCTTGCTTCACAATCATGTTTGTCCTGGATTCACACTTCCGCTTTCTCATAACATCAGGTGGACTGATTTATCTTGTGAACAGAATTCGGTAGTTGGAAGCTGCAGACGTGTGTGGGTAAACCGTATGCTGATGTTTAACAGCAAATGCAAGCATTGAGATACAGATGCTCTTGAGGTTATTATACAGGGAGCCACTACTTTGACTTACTGTAAATCTGTAAAATGAAATTTTTCACAAGTTGCAATTATAAAGCATTACTTCAACTCTTTAGCATATCTGGCCCAAGTAGTCTACCTGTTTCATGTTCCGACTGGCCAGATCCAACCCCTCACACTATCCCACAATGTGGTTTTTTTTTTATATTACATCTAACAGAATAATCTGAATGTCAAAGGGTTAAGCTCATGAGAAAGCTCTTAAATGTTCTTTCCTGAGCTAATCTAAAAGCAAATGTATATCAATTGACTTGTGGTTATCCTGCAGGTTCCTTGGAACATTTGTATTTTTCTCATTGTTAGTCTCTTTCCCTTTGAGCCCTCTCTTGAGCGTTTTTTAGTGAAAAATGTTATTTTAAGTATTGTCATTCTTTGTGGCTGTGTGGTTAGGTACAGTCATGGCTGTTTGGTAAGAAGCTCATTTCCCAACCACCTAGTTCAGGATTCAGTCCCACTGTGTACCACCTTGGGCAAGTGTCTACTATATCCTTGAGCCAGTGTGTGTGTTTGTTTGTTTCTACTACTTCTTGACAATTGGTGGTGTGTTTGCATCCCCATAACTTAGTGGTTTGGTGAAAGGGACCAATAGAGTAAATGCTAGGCTTTAAAAAACAAGCAAGCCCTTGGATTTGATCTGTTCAATTAAAACTCTTCAAGGCAGTAGTACCCCAGCATGGCTGCTGTCAAATGGCAGGAACTAAAAAGATCTCGAGGTTCAATTGAATCTAAGATGACATTTGTGAAATAAAGTATTTTTAAATCTGATAACTGGTGTTGTTTCTCATTTTGTTTTTTTATGAACTGAAAATGCCACACAAAATTCAAAAGAAAATTATGAAAAATAAAGTAGCCATAAATTCATTTTGACAGGAGTCCACTTTCAGAATTTTTATATTTTATATTATTTCACTTCAAGGAATGATTGTACAGAGTATAGAAATGACCTGCTTTCTAGAAAGATATAAAGGCAAGACAGGTGTAGCTGAATGGATACTAGGGTTTCACTGCTTTGGCTACATTTATTGCCCTAGATTTGTCTGATTTAAAACACACCTCTTTTATGAGTTAAGAATTGTGCAGCAAATAATATTTAACATGTTGGGTTCCCTCAAATAAGTTTAGGTTGGAATGGTTGTTGTGATATTTTATTTTACCTTTTTTTTTCTTTTTCTTTTTGTAAGGGACGAAATGTGATCATTGAACAGAGCTGGGGAAGCCCTAAGATAACTAAAGACGGTGTGACTGTTGCCAAAGCTGTTGAGTTGAAGGACAAATTTATGAACATTGGAGCTAAGTTGGTGCAAGATGTTGCCAACAATACAAATGAGGAGGCTGGTGATGGCACTACAACAGCTACAGTGCTTGCTCGATCTATTGCCAAAGAAGGGTTTGACAAGATCAGTCGTGGAGCTAACCCCATAGAGATTAGACATGGTGTTATGAATGCTGTTGATGTTGTCGTAGAGCAACTAAAGAATCAGTCCAGGCAAGTCACAACACCTGAAGAGATTGCCCAGGTATGGAAAATTTATATTGTATCTTTTGTTACTTATAGTTTATATTGTTTCCTAATGTCAAGCTTATATTTTGTCCGAAGCCATGGATAAAGTCTAATAGACCCTTGGTTTTTAAGTGAAATTCCTTTACTGTTAGATAATTGCAGGAATGGCTATGTGGTTGAGAAGTTTGCTTCCTAACCATGTGGTTTCATTTTCAGTCTCAATGCATGGCACATTAGGCGAGTGTCTCCTGTTATTTAGCACCTGGAGGGCCAAGACTTTGTGAGTGGATGTGTTAGATGAAGTGTGAAAGAATGTGATGCATGTATTTGTCTGCTGCGTTTGTTTACATCAGGGGCCACCAAGCTTTTACAACACCCTCCTCATTTAAAATATCTTAATACCCTGCCCCACCATACCATATCTGAAAGGCGTACCAGGTACTGATGCTGGCAAAAACGCTTGTGTTATGTATTTAATATCTTATTTCCCTTAGCAGACTTGGTCATTTCCATAAGCCAACACTTGACAGTCTGTAGTCCCTCAATCACTCCTCTCAATCTTCGATCTCGAATGTCAGCAACGGTAGACTTCTTGTTGCAGTGAAAATTTATGCTTTCTCACGTCTCATGGCGCTGACTAAGTATTTCAAGCAGCTCCTCTGGGTGAGGTGGTCTTTTGTATGCTGACCCCATCGACCCCTTGTAATTCCTCACTGACCCATAGGAAGTCCCTCTGACCCCCTTTGGTGACTCCTGGTTTACATATTTGATTAACATATGAAAATGCAGTAAGCAATGTTGTTTGTCTGGTCAAGATTTCGGAGATAAGATGCATGTCTTATTATATGCAAGCATGAAAGGCGGACGTTAAACAATCATGATATTATATTATATAAATGTTAACCATTTGAAGTTTCGTCCTTATTCATGCCATGATACTTTTTGACAAGATGATTGCTTTAACCCTTCAGTATTTAAACCAGCCATATCCAGCCAAGATAGTCTACCTGTTTTATGCTCAATCTGACCAGATCTGGTTTCTTACACTTACCCTACAATGTCATTCTAAAAGATTAAACATTGTGTCATCAAATTCTCAAAGCTACAAGATAATGCTTGATTAATTCAAAGCAATGTGAATAAATAAGGATTACATTTGATAAAGTAATTTAGATGCTAGAGGTTATATAAGTTGGGCTTTGTTAAAACGGTTAATGCTTATTCTCTCTGGTTTGTTACATGGTTTCTTTTCTTTGAAATCCTATGTATATTTTAATATTAAGCCAATATGTGTTGGCAATCTTGCTATTTTTGTGTATCAAGGGCAAGAAGTGATAAGACAGCAAATTATTGCATACACTAAAAAATGCGATAGTTAATATCCTGCTTATTCTTTCAGTGAGATCTTCCTTCTGAATTTCTCTCTTGTCCTGTCTTCATGACATCTTTTTAAATTGAATTTGTATATTGTTGGTAACTTACCACGACTAGGAAGATATAGCTTTAGTGTGCTATGTTCTTTCCTATATTATAAAATGCACTTACTTCCTACAGTTCTGGACCATTTGTCTCTGAATTTTCGTACTAGTGCTAAAGTAAAACTCCTATTCAGTAAATGGCTGTTGATAACAGTTGTACTTGTTTTTGGAGACAAGTATTCAGTATTTTTCTTTGTTGTTAAGCAAATGAATTGCATTCAATCCATGCTGCTATTTCTGAAATTGAATTTTTGTTACTTTATAAAGGTAGCTACCATTTCTGCTAATGGTGACCGTTCCATTGGGGACATTATCTCCAGTGCTATGAAAAAAGTTGGCCGGGATGGAGTCATTACAGTTAAGGTGAGTTTTTTGGTATGCTTTTCCTTATTTCTCTCTTTATGTAAGATCTGCCAGCAATTCATCCTCTAATGTTCACCTATGTCCAATGTCTTGTGCTCATATTGGCTGGACAGGTCACGGTTTGAGTTACTGTCCTAGACAGGTTAAGACTGTCTTGCTAATATGATCCAATTTTAGCCATGAATTCTGCAGCTGAATCTTCTTCCTAACATCAACCACAAGTGGCATTAGCACTAAAATAGGTTATTTATTTTATCCACTGTCAGATTAAAGGTTTCTCTTTTTATGAACTGTAAACTCCATATTTAGGTTGTATTTTCAGTGTCATAAAATTTCAGTTGATATAATCTGCAATTGTCATCTAGTATTTTATTCTTGAATGTATAAAATAGCATTGTTTCCCAATATAATGATAAATAGCATTCTTGGCTACCAAACATAGTCCTTTGGGAATGTGGACACTGCCAAGAATAAGATATTAAATAATCAGGTTTCCAACCATTTTTTATCTCTGGACCACTTTGAATGATTATGGAGGTCCACTAGAATAAAATAGTAATCAGTGTATAAAATCTAGCTTTATAGAGACTTCTTTCAAAATTCCTATTTTGTTTTGCACACATAAACTTGTGTAGGTTGAATTATGTAAGATGTTAGAGAAAGCAATCTGTTTCTTTCAATACATACCAATACAAATATCAAAAGCAAAATTTTTTCAGGGTTCCTCAAAATGCTATTGTGGATCTCCAATTTACTATTTTGCTGCATGAACTGCCAAAAATCTTATGGACAATAGTTGAGAACCACTACAATGGATGATAGTCGCAGGTTACTTGTTGGAAATTTGGTGCAGATGTAAATATTAAAATATTTGCTTCGCAGCCATATTTTGGGTTGTATTTGTTAAAATACTAATGGCAGTCTGTATATTGGCAATAGAGTACAGTACTCAGTTTTGTCATGTTGATGTCAGGACTTGGCTTTTGTAAATTTCTTTCTTGCTTGCTTTGCTTTTTTGCATTTTATATATAATATTTTATTTCACTTATTTTAGGATGGGAAAACTTTGAAAGATGAGTTGGAAACTATTGAAGGAATGAAATTTGATCGTGGCTATATTTCTCCATATTTCATCAACACTTCCAAAGGTTAGCAATTTATTATTTATTTTATCAGGACGGTCTCTTGTGGATTAAATACCTGTTGTAAAATTGTAATTTTATGGATATTGGAAATGGAGATGTCCCATCTTTTCCTGCTTTAGAGAAAGAATTCTGAATTGAGGAATTTTATATTATGTACACTATATTAGTTGAACTGGTGGCTTTATCTTGGTTGATGTACACTCCAACTTTCTTTGACACCAGGCACTTGAAGAAGGCTGGAGCGTACAAAATCGAAACACTGAAAGCAACAATCAAAATGAGGACACCAGTTCAACTAATATAAATAATGTACATAAGAAAATATCTATGCAAATGATATCTCCTGGGTTTTTTATTTTATTTTATTTATTAAGTTTGGGTGGTAAGCTGTTTATGTAATTTCCCTTTTCACTGTGAACTTCAGTAGCTGTTCCCTCTGTTCTCTGTTGTGTTTGTATAAGGTTGTTTCTCTCTTTCACACAATCACCTCATTTAGCAGCTTCTCATAAAACTATTTCCCTGTGTTAATTTTTGGCATCAGTGAGGGTATATTGGCTACTATGCTTCTGTCCACACTTTTCCCAAATGATTTTCTGTTTAGCAATCTAGAACATTAGTAAACCTTATTTTATCTCTTTCTTGTATTTCAACTCCTCTACTTTCCAATTCCTGATTTGTCTTGTTTCTGAACTTGTAATGCTTTTATTCTGAGGTCAACAACTGGATTGGTAAAGACTTGGTTTTAACCTGTTCCCTCTTCAACATCCTATTGTGTATCATTTCATATTAACATGATTTGTTAGCAATCTGATGGTTGGGTGGTTTACTATTACTGTTGCAATTGTCAGGTCTAGTGTCACAGAATTCCAAGAGCTATGATACCATATCCTTAGTTTCTATGAATATAGTAGCAGCTGTCATTTATTGTCCCACATGTCTATTAAAATCACTAGTAATTATATGGTTTCTGTCATTCATTGTAAAAGTCTGCTAGACTTCACAGAAACAGTCCTTTTGCTCACTTCTCAGTCTTGATTTGGTACATGTGGAAAGTTGTCTGTCTAAGCTTAATTATTATTTTTCCTTACCCTAGGAAATATCTCTGCCAACTATATTACCTATGGACTTCATATTTTTTACCTTTAATTTGTTGGATTGATTTTTATCTGTTCATTATTTATTTTCAGGTGCCAAGTGTGAATTCCAAGATGCCTTAGTACTCTTCTGTGAAAAGAAAATTTCAAATATACAAGCCATCATTCCAGCACTTGAGTTAGCTAATTCCCAACGTAAGCCTCTCTTAATCATCGCAGAAGATGTTGATGGCGAAGCTCTCACCACATTAGTATTAAATAGGTAAGATTAAAGGTTTGGTCAGATAGAAGTTATTTTATTAAAGATACAAGTTTGATATTTTCATACAAAATTGTTTTCACAAATGTATCTCAGAAACATTTTCAAAAGGAATGTAGACGTGGTACAATTAGTATAGCTTCGTGCACTAAGGGGAGGCTGACCAGAATGGCACTGTATTCCAAAGGGTGTTAGCATGTTAAGAGCTATCTTCACCAAAATTTGTTAAATATCTATGGTGTGTTGATAGGGGATCGCATTTGGCCTAAATAGGGGAGGCGACTTCTTGAATTTCTCTTACGTCGTTTCTCTTCTCCAAATTAATTTTAACCTACAGTTTAGCCCCTTCTCTCTCTCTGTATAATTATCGCAATCTCAGCAAAATCATTTTCCTTACATTTTCATTTGAGAATGTTTAGCAACTTGAAGAATTGATAGTCATTACTTAACAACTTAGCATCATCATGCAGTGTTTTAAATCCGGGTTTTGTCCCTGTTGACGTGGGTGGCTGAATCTACTTCAATGTCATGGCAACTAAGGTAGGCAGGTGCACCCCACCTCAACCTTTGGGCTGGCTGGCTGGTGCCCATTTTCCCTTGCTATTATGAGGCTTTTTGGGAGCTGGATTTTCTACAGGGAGCATTCCTTGCTTACCCCCAGCCTTAGTTTCTAGACATGTGTGATCCTGCGAGCAAGGCCTCTATCATGATTTCTAAGAAATGTGGTGGAAAACTAGCTCAGGAAGGCAGGACACTACTACCTGAGATTTTGATTTATGAAATCAGTAATGTGTAGCAATCTGATCTTAGTGCTGCCATTACGTTCTGCCATCAAACCATAATAATGCATATGCTGTATGATGTGTTTCAAATATTACTTCTGTAAGAATCTTAGTAAATGGTATGGGTTCCTGAGTTCAGAGGAATTGATTTGAGCACGAGTTGAAGATAACAGATCTTCCAAAACATTTTGTCTGCTACATTCATTGAGAATAATCTAGTTACCTGATTAGTTTTTCTTGATGGTTAAGGAGCACCGGTATGTATGAAGCTGCATTGAAGTAAAATGAAATCTGAGTTAAAAACTTGATTTTTCACTATAGGAAATTTGCAGGCAAGTCGTGTCCATTTTGCCTTCAGTTTAAAACTTTTTGATATGTACTTAAATAGACTGCCTCCTGTTTTGCTATAGAATGCTACTTGTTATAAAATGCTAACATAAGATTCTTTTTATCATGTTTAGGATCTCAACTACCAGCTTAGTCTTTTAGGTCTTATGACTTCAATTTTTCCTAGTATAGACAGTAGCTGAATTTAAGTTGAATTTTCTTTGTCTTGAAAAGATTTTTGAAGCATTCATTACTAAGCTTTGTCATTGTAAGTTACACAATCAGCAGTATGGGTTGCCACTGAATAGTACCAAAAGTACCAATATTTCCATTAAGAAAGAGGATCAGAAACTTCAAGGGCCCACAACTCTACTATCCTCCCGCAATACCTGAGAAACCTACGTGGGGTGGATGTCCTGTTGAGTTCCAGATGAGCTTACCTCACAGCAAGAAATGCAGGTGAGGGCAGCAACATCAAACTCCCTCATTCATCAAATACCACGTATCAAATGTGGTTTAGTGAAAGTATAGCTAAGCAAATGGTGGTTTTCCAGCATGGCCACAACTCGTGCTATAACTGTTCACAAAATTGTTTTTTTAACCTACTCAGCATATAGAAGTTCTCAATTTTCTCCAATAAATACAGAGTTCTCCTTTGTAAAGTTCTAATGCACTATGGAATTTCATTTAAAATGTGTGAAGCAATAACCATGACCTTCAGCAATATGCCGTGCTTGAGTAGAAGACCCATCAGGCCAAATGAAATCAGTCATGGCAGATACTGGTGTTGTACAGCTGGCACATAAAAGCACCCATTACACTCTCGGAGTGGGTGGCATTAGGAAGGGCATTCAGCTGTAGAAACCATGCCAAATCAGACTTAGGTATGGTGCAGCCCCTCGGCTTACCAGCTCTGGTCAAGCCTTCCATCTCATGTTAGCATGGACAACAGACATCAAATGATGATGTTGAATGAGAAATCACTCTAGCATGACTAGTGAAATCTTGAAACTGTGGTTAATATATTTCCAGAATTTATGTAGTTTTCTATATTCTGTAGGAAATTGTAATGAAAGGGTTAACGTTAGAAATTGGTATGTCAGTGTAATTGTTTAGAACTTGGTTGTATTCAGATGTTTGTCCTTGAGAACTGGTTATTTTCATGACAAATCGCATATGTTATACGAGATTTCAGTAAGACCAGGTGCATGTTTTATCTACTCTTTTAGAAAGGTGGACATGATTAAAAACAGTACCACCAACAAGGATTTGTTAATAGAAAGAACGTATAGACCATTATCTTGTTTTTTGCTGTTGCAATGTTAAATAATATTTCGTGATTATTGAAATGGTTTACTTATTTCTTTGAAGGCTGAAAGTCGGGCTGCAAGTCTGTGCTGTAAAAGCTCCTGGTTTTGGTGATAACCGGAAGAACACTTTGCAAGACATGGCCATTGCCAGTGGCGGTGTGGTAAGTTTATATTGAAAATAAAGTGTTTGAGAGGGATAAATATCATGGGAGGCAACTTGCGTAGCAGTGACAAGCAGTTATCTTATCCTATGTAGGAGGGGGAATAATCGCTTAATTTTAGAGGCATTTGCAGATTATCAGTTTTGTGGCGAAGCTGCGTGTTTTTTTTAAAGTTTTCCACTTAAGGACCTGCAGGTTTTCATCTGTTTTACTATATGCATTATATAAACACTTTCAGAGAATATTGGTGTTAGTAGCAGGTGAAACTGTAAATATAGCACTTTATAAGTGACTCGTTATAATTAACTTGTCACCTATTTTGGTCTCTGTTAGAAGTGTAGTTTATGATAACTATGTGCATTGTCTTTCTGGAAGGTTTTTCTAATGTTTAGTGGTAGGGCAGGTAGAAGAATGTGATTCATGAAGTGAAGTAGTTCTTAATTGTAATTATGGCTGTGAATGCTTTTGTAAGTGGCACACGTTTTATATCTTGTTTTTTAGGTATTTGGAGATGAAGGTAATTTGAGCAAATTGGAAGATATTCAGCTTCATGATTTTGGTGTTATTTCTGAGGTTGTCATTACAAAAGATGATTCCTTATTGATGAAGGTAAATATTGTAATCTTGATTAACACATTAAGGATTTGAAATGTTTTCCATATTGACCTGATATATATGATTTGATGAAACATGAAATTTGTAATTTTGATTCTATTTCCAGGGTAAAGGTGAAAAGAGTGACATTGATAAAAGAATTTCTCTCATTAGAGATGAGATTGAGCTTAGCACATCAGACTATGAAAAAGAAAAACTCAATGAACGTTTAGCTAAGTTATCAAATGGTGTAGCTGTATTGAAGGTATGTAATACTCTATTTTCGCTTGGGGCGTCAGCTATTGTAATTACGCAGCTTTTGTGGGGAGAATTCTTCACGTATATTTTACATTACTTTTCTTTGTTTAAAAGGTTGGTGGTACCAGTGAGGTGGAAGTGAATGAGAAAAAGGATCGGATCAACGATGCATTAAATGCTACTAAAGCTGCTGTCGAGGAGGGAATTGTTGCAGGTGGTGGAACTGCTCTTCTCCGATGTATACATGCTCTTGATAGTCTAAACCCAACGAACTCCGATCATAAAATAGGTAAGCTCTCGCATAAATATTTTAAAAGACGGGGGGAAAAAAAATCTAAAGGGACATAACTCTTTTTTTTAAACACATGCATGCAAGGGACATAACTCTGAATTTCTTTTTTTTACTTGTAGGTGTTGACATCGTACGCAAAGCTCTTCGGGTGCCTTGCCTAACTATTGCTCAAAATGCAGGTGTTGACTCGCATGAAGTTCTTGAGAAAGTATGTCAGTTGACTGGAGATATGGGTTATGATGCAGCGGAGGGAGAATATGTTAATTTGATTGAAAAAGGAATTATCGACCCCACTAAGGTATGTTTCCTTTTTTAGGGTTGTCCTTCAATTTTTGCTTTATGATTTGTTTCATTTTATATGCAAATCTTTTATTAAATTGTTTCTAAATTATGTCAGTTAATTTTTAAATCCTTCAAGGTTATTATTTTTAAGATTTATTGTTCGTAGACTGAATTTCATTAGAAATAATGTAGAATCGTCAATAGCTTAAGTACATCTTTATATCTTTTCCTTGGTTTAGGAGTATTTAATGGTAAAATTAATCTTTTTTTTTTTTTTTTTTTTTTTTCTTTATGATTTCAGGTGGTGCGAACGGCTTTGGTTGATGCCTCAGGTGTAGCATCCTTATTAACAACAGCTGAAGCAGTCATTACAGAAATCCCGAAAGAAGACCCACCTATGCCAGGTGGTGGTGGTGGAATGGGTGGTATGGGAGGTATGGGCGGTATGGGTGGAATGGGTGGCTTTTAATAATGCAGTTACTTAGACATTTCATTGATTCACATAAATTGATTCATGATGTATAAAACATTTGTCAGGTGTGATTTTTTTTTTTTCTTTCCCCCATACAATCGTTCCCAACTGTTCATAGTAAGTACAATATATCTTTCTTATACATAGATCTAATGGTAGCAACTGTTAAACTGATTGTTTCTCTTAAGTTGTTTGTATATTTATTTATTCACAATTCTCTGAAACGCTTTCAAGTTAATGATCTATTGAGTTCTCTAACAACTCTCAGTTTATTGCTTCTGTTGAGATAGGATAACTGTTAGGATGGGTGGGCATAAACCAGTTGTATATATGCAATGTCATAATTAAATCATGGAATTCCATTGAAGAAACCCATCATTGCCCAAGAGACACTGGCCCCTTTAGCATCTAGTGTCGAATGCATTTAACAGATTGGTGTTCAAAGTGAAATCTGTTTGGCTTGAGCGAATATTGTTCAGCTTTGACCATCTTATGAAATATGGTCATAACTGACCATTACTTCAGTTGACAATGACTTGTGTATATGGCTCCGGTTGTTATATTTGGGATAGAGGCCATGCTGCTGTCATAGCTAAGATAGAGATACTTGTAGTCCTGAATGTAAAAGGTTGCTCATTTTAAGCTTAATTCTGCTGGGCACGTTAATTTTATCTACTTTTGTAGTTAATTATCTGATGCCATTGAAATGGTATATAGTTTTGGTGGTGTTAATGAACTATTTTCATGGTGCTACAAATTAAAGTTCTTGTTCAGAGTTGTTTATTTTGTTTGTTTTTTTTAATTTGAGCACACATCCAGCTTTGAGAAGTGAGGGTCTTAGTCGATACCATCTTAATCAATAACTCACTATATTTTGACATTCTCAGGTCAACTTTGTCTTTCCTTTTTTTTGTAAGTTGATAAAATAAAGTTCCTGAAGGCATGTACTGGGATCAATAGCATTGACTAACCACCACCTCACAAAAACTGCTGGCTTTGTGCCTACATTAGAAACAGTCCTGGTTTTCATATTCTGTACTGCTCACCTCAGAGATATCCATTATGAATGACCATATACATAGATTGTATACATGTATGTTTTATGTACTGTTCTAAATTCCAAAAGTTAATGCTGGTATTTTTACAGGGCTGTTTGTTGCATATGTGTTGAGAAACTAAACTGGTTTTGTGGGGGTAACCAGAAATATCTTGGGCTTAAATGGGGTTTTTTTTTTTTTTTGTTCT
>NC_068981.1:144117634-144124305 GCF_001194135.2 Octopus bimaculoides | reverse complement strand
TTTTTTTTTTTTTCGTTTTGGATTTCTAAATATTGTTATAGTTGATTTGTGATCAATAAATATCAAATGAATGTTTTAACTGTATTTATTGTAGTTCAACCAGACTGAGAAATTTAGAACTTGATTGCTTACTTAATACAAAAAATAAGCAATAACTGATTGGTTATTTTACAGCAATGTTGAAGATATGTATTTTACTGCCTTTAATTCAGTATTTATTGGATGTTAAGAAGGGATTATCAAATTATGATAGTGGGGCTGATAGATTGTTTACTGGTGATCTTTTGATCAAAGAAATAAAACTTTGTGGTATAATTACATTAACTCATTGTTGATGTAATGTAACAAAAGCTTTTTCCCTGAGTGTGATGTTTCAAATGCTGCATGTCCAAAGTAATTTACATCCCTCCAAAAATAATATTTTATCTGCTTCCACAACTCTCCTGGACCGTTGCTGTAAATATATTTGAAACAAATCACTATGATTTTCTCTTACTCCTGTTGAAGTACCTGAGTACAGTTTTGAGAACATAAGGTAAACCAATTTGTTGTCAGAGGCTCATCCTACTGTTGCATCATTTACTGTTTAGACTTCAATGAAATTACTTTCCTCTTGCTCAGTTGTGTGTTGGGATAAGCTGTTGAAGTTTATGCATCTTATTTGCAACCTATGAAGGTGTTTTAAGATTTGAGCAGTGACACTCTTGATGAGGCTAGTTTTACTGCTTTTGACAATAAAAGGTTCATCTACCAGTGGTTCCATTATTGTCAGTTGTCATTTTACTAATGATAAATAGTATACGCCTGCCAAGTTTCTTATCAGTGTGATGTATATGGTTATGTCTGAAGAGAGCATTATTTGTATCTCTGCTGAACCAATGAATGATCTTTTTTTGTTCTCTCTCTCTCCTTAAGAGTCTATATATCATTAATGGCCTTCCTGCCTTTCTTCTTACCCAGGATTTATCTGACAGAGTTTCACTTATCCCCAAATAACATTGGCAATATTAAGATGGTGAATCTTCCTATTTTCAATTATTTTTGAAATTGTGTATTGAGATTCTTATCGGCAGGTTATTTCTAATGAAAATTATTCTCTTTCATAAAACTTGTTGCTGCTGGCAAGAACTAGTCTTTGTTTACTGATCTGCTGTTTATCCATATTGCCTTGTTATTAGACAAGTATTACAAACTGGTTACATTATGGCCTTTTGAACTTGTTATTCCAAAGTTTTATGGAATAAAGTATTAGTTGTTATATATGTCTAGCATATAGATTTTATATCTGTTCCTATCTCCCAGTTGCTTCTATTCTTTTAAAAATAACTTGTTCAATTTAGAAGGCTTTTCAAAAAATTCTGTTCTAATCATACCAGTTTCGGCTGAGCTAAGATTTTTTTTTTTTTTTGTAATTTAATAATTAACTTTCATTGTTTTGAAATTCATTTTGGGGCATCTCTAAGAATGAAGTCAAGTATTGAAAATGCATATCATCAATCATTTAATTCTTTTGTATAAAAAATAAATTGTATATTATCAGAGTAATGTGTTATGTCTTTTTTTAAATGTGAAGATTTGGCTGAGGTTGAACAAGTTCAGTGGAAGAAATTGAGATATATAGGTGTGGCTATGTGGTTCGAAGTTTGCTCCCCAACCACATGATTCTGGATTCAGTCCCTTATGCTATATCCTTGGGCTGATCAAAGTCTTGAGTGGATTTGGTAGATGGAAACTGAAAGAACCCTGTCTTGTGTATCTGTGTTTGTCCTACACCACTGCTTGACAACCAGTGTTAGTGTGTTTACATCCTCGTGACTTAGCAGGTCAGCAAAAGAGATGGATGTTGATTTGTTTGACTAAAATTCTTCAGTGCAGTGCCCCAGCATGGCCTCAGTCTAATGATAAACAGTAACAGATAAGATATGAATATACAGAATTGATATACATTCAAGTACTGGAGCAAATGGCTTTAGTTTACTCCTGCATTTTGGTTTTGGCTTAGCTTTCCAGAGTTGATGAAAGTACTTGTTTCTGCTATAGACACAAGGCCTGTAAAAGAAATGTCTGATGTATGAATGATTCTAGCAATAGTTTGATCCATGAATTCGAGATGCAACACTGAGGGCTTGGCTAAATGTCAAAGTTTACTTTCAAATATGGTATAAACCAGTTACGGGCAAACTTTGCAAGTTCTGTAAATGACATTGCCAACAAATTATTTTCAATGGTCTTGGCTGTGTGGCCTGCCTGATGAGCTCATATCATGCAACTTGCTTCTCAAAATTGGTTACCTATACCTGGTATAGACTGTAATGGGATCTCAGATGTCCTCCATTTTAAAAATATTTATTTATTTTTTATTTATAGGTTAATCATTTACAGTTCTATAATTGAGATGACGAATTATTTACATTCGACGGATATTTTTCCTCATCTTGTTTGATGTTAACACAACGTTTTGGCTGATATACCCTCTAGTCTTCCTTGGGTGTCTTGAGGAAATTTCAAACCTGGGTTCTCATTCCTAAGGTATTTTTCAATGTTATTATTGTTCAGTCACTGCTTGAAATCGAACTCGGAATCTTGGAGTTAGTAGCCCGCTCTCTTAACTACTACGCCATATGGCGTAGGGGTTAAATTTTCCCCAAGACACCTGAAGAAGGCTGGAGGGTATATCAGCCAAAACGTGTTAACAACAAACAAGATGAGAACAAATATCCGTCGAATGTAAATAATGTAGATTAATCATTTATCAAGGCAGTTTATATTTGAGCAGATGTATTATAATTTGGTTCTTGCCTGACACCTTGGGGTTAGTGAGAACTCTGGTACAGGTGTATAATGGACAAAAGATGGGGAACATTTTTATATTTAATTAAATAATCTAGAAAAATGTAATGCTTTTTATTGTGGACATGTATGTATTATCATTATTACTCAACTTCGAAATATAAATTTAAATCGTGTTAATGAACATGGAAGAATTTAATACATAAATGTATTAAACAAAATCCAGGCTTCTTCCAGAAAGGTATTGCACTTTGCAGGTTTCCCATTCACGCTCGAAATGGAGTAGTGACAACCAGAAACTATGCAAATGTAAGCTAAATGACAGAGCCAATGTAGCATGTGTTTACTGCTGAAACAACATTAGCAGTTGAACAGGTAAGATTAGATGTAAGAGACTTTATGGTTTAGTTACTTAGGAAATTAAAATCAGCATGTCAGCCAGTGTGTACAGGTGTCTCTAAGAAGGAGAAATAAAAAGGGATCACGACGTTTATTAATGTAAACATCAGTTTACTGGACATAGCTGAGCAAGTAAAATATACCTCGTTTTAACCTAAAGATAAAACCATAGATTGGTTTTGATTTTCTCTTTCTATCTTATATCTACTTGATTTTAGATTGAAGAATAAGCTGATCCAACAATGAATGCTAAGTTGAGGAAATGTATCAAAGAGATCCTGCTGTTTCGTAAAACTTAGCGTTAGATTAGACCATTTTGGGGGGTGGGGGATCACTCCACTGTTGTGTAGAGATGCGTCCCAGCGATGCAGTGAATGATATAGTAGTGGAATAGGGCTGATAACAAAGGAATGGTCGGGTGACTTTATCCGATTGTCATGTGGATTATCTAACTAATAAAGAAATTGTTAGTTAATTCTGTATTGTGGTGATATTTGAACACAGCTTTACAATATTAACTAGACATAACTGAAGAGTGAGTGGCTGTACGATAGCTTGTTGAACAGAGAATGTTAATAGTAAAACTTATGCATGGTAGCTAACTATTGATGTTAGTTTCAGTCGTGTTAAGCTTGTTGTTCTCACTCCGTCGCTTACGACGTCGAAGGTTCCAGCTGATCCGATCATCGGAACAGCCTGCTCGTGAAATTAACGTGCAAGTGTGAGCACTCCACAGTCACGTGTAGCCTTAACGTAGTTCTCGGGGATATTCAGCGTGGCACAGTGTGACAAGGCTGACCCTTTGAATTACAGGCACAACAGAAACAGGAAGTAAGAGTGAGAGAAAGTTGTGGTGGAAGAGTACAGCAGGGTTCGCCACCATCCCCTGCCAGAGCCTCGTGGAGCTTTAGGTGTTTTCGCCCAATAAACACTCACAACGCCCGGTCTGGGAATCGAAATCGCGAGTCCGCTGTCCTAACCACTGGGCCATTGCGCCTCTACCGTGTTGAGCTAATTACCTAGTTATCAGTTTAATCTGGAAGGGGGTTATGAACTACTATAAACTCAATGTCAGGTGAAGTAAAAAGAAAAAAAAAAGACTAAGGGACGAACTTCAGAAAGTATTTGAGACAGGTTTATAATGGAGCTTGTGGGGTTAAACTAATTTTAGTCACAGTGTCTCGAAGTTCATTAGAGTCAATGCTGAAATCATCGATCAGATGGAACTTTTTGTACAAATCCTGCGTTTTGTGAGAAGGCCAGGTGGAGATTCGTTCTGACCATGTACGAAGCCAGTGAAGAGTGATGCACAAGCTGAAATCCTCTCCATGCAACAACTGTTAACGTACTGATTGAATCGATAACGTCGGGAATCTGAAGTAGTTGGACTTGGATACTGGTAATGTGATTCTTTCTTACTGCAGAATTTTTCAAACTTCAGAAATTTTTCAAATCTTCAAGAATGGTCCAGAGTTTTAAAGAATGGTATAGTAAAGATATAAATGCTACTTAATAACGGTTAATGACACCCAATATATCACTTTGGAAGTGATATTTAGGTTTTTATTAAGGTAGAATCAAACAAACAAAAGATAAATAAAAATATGGAGATCATCAAAAGAATTTTCAGAGATCCCGCACTTCTGACGTTAGAAATAGCAGTCGGTGCATCCATGTCACGAAGTACACATACTATGCTCTACCGACTCACCCGATGTGGTTTAGTTTCTGATGCTTGGACGACAATGTTGGCTGTGGTTGTAATGAGAGTAGTCGTTAGAGTAATGTAAAGGAGTAAAAAATGTGATGGGAGCTGTGAGCTCTGTTGGCAAATATTTCTCTAATTCCGAAAGATAGACCGAATAAGACGTGCATTGAACGTGGTAACTGGTCCTGTGAGTGTTAATTTGTATGGGAAGAGCTGAGGGAGAAGATTGTCATAAAGGAAGCTGCTGTACGTACGGAAATGGTCTTGACTGATACTGATGTCCAGTGGTGAGTGAGACAATTATTGAAATCTGTGCTCGGATTCTTGGTTTCACCGATGAACGGCGATATGTTCTACGGAAACACTTTCCGAGTTTAGGAGCGAAAAACAAGTCAATCATAAGCTATCTCTCTTGCATTTAAAAAGTGTGCTATACCCCTTCGTTGTAAGGTTCAGCCAGAAGAACATGTTCGTATTGGTAAAAAGGTTTTGGCTTCATCTACACCACCCTTGATAGCATCGTTACTACAAAATTTCGGAACCAAATTGCTGGGATGATATAGTTGAACATCGGACAAGAATCCTCTGTATTCAAGTTCAAAGTTCAAATTCCGCGAAAGTTACCAACATCTTCCATCTTTCAAGGTCGATAAAATAGTGCCGGGATCGATATGTTTGACTGTTCCTCTCTCCCACACACAAAATATAAAGAAACGAAATGGTGATGGTACCGGAGCAGTTGCAGAGCCGACGGGTTTAGGAAACTACAGACACCTTCAGAAGTTTCAGCCTGTAGAAACAATCATCTCCTAAACTTATAATCCAACTACCCAGCGGAAACCCAAAGTGATAAAGCAAATGCATGAGTAGCCACTCTTTCGGCGAACAATAGCATACATCTTACCAAATACGAACAATAATAATGATTTCAAAATTTGGCACAAGGCCAGCAATTTCAGGAGAGGGAGTAAGTCGTTTTCATCGATCCCAGTGCTCAACTGGTCTTTATTTAATCGCCCACGAAAGGATGAAAGGCAAAGTCAGCTTCGGAAGCATTTTAACTCAGACTGCAAAGACGGACGAAATGCTACCATGTTAACGATTCAGCCAGATTGCCGCCTTACAAACAATAATAATGATAATGATAATAATCCTTTCCACAAAAGGCACAAGGTCCGAAATTTTGAGGGAGGGAGATAGTCGATTACATGAACCCCCGTACACAACAAGTTAATGCATTTTACGACCTCGAAAGGATGAAAGGCAAAGTCGACCTCGACGGAATTTGAACTCAGAACGTAGCGACGGGCGAAATACCGCTAAGCATCTCGTCCAGTTTGTCGCGTTAATAATAATAATAATAACAATAATAATAATAGATAACATTGGATTATTTGTTTTTTATTTGTATACATTTATATATTTTTGCCTACTTTGTTGTTTATGTTATCGGTTATCCATTAACCAAACATATTAAAGTCATGGCCTTTCAAAACAATAGATGACCAATTACATTACGGGACTGACCATAACCCCCTCCCCATTTCCCGCAGGATTTCAGCAACTCGATAAACAAAATGTAACGGAAAATAATAAAATATCTTGATTAATACTCGGAAATTTATTACTTTTAGTACCGACTAATATCACAGGTATCAATATAAACTCTAACCCACTTATTGTGGACATTTATCTCAAGCCCTCAATAGAAAACATATCGCATGTTTATATATATATATATATATATATATATATATATATATGTGTGTGTGTG
>NC_068981.1:144104279-144117545 GCF_001194135.2 Octopus bimaculoides | reverse complement strand
AAAAAATACGAACTACTGCAGTAATCCTCTCTTCTCAACACATGAAATATACCTATGGATATGTTTGTACGTATATCTATCTATCTATCTATCTATCTATCTATCTATCTATCTATCTATCTATCTATATATATATATATGTATTACTCTTTTATATATCTTTTCATTCCTACAAAACTACAATAATCTTAAGATTGATTATTTAAATTCCACTATTATTTCTCTCTTGATAATTTTCTCCTTCCTTTGTTTATACTTAATCTCATAAGAATAATATAATAATTGAATCCTTTGTGTGCATATACATAGATATATATATAAATGTATAGATATGTATTTATGTATATGTATGTATATTTAAAAGTGTGTATATATATGTATGTATTTATATTTATAACTTAACCTTATGAACTTTCTAAACTCTCTGACGAAGCCCAGAGGCACACCCAACTACCTTAACCTTATCTACCAAATACTTCATTTCACCGAAGCAATGGAAATAAAGTGGGGGTACTATGACCTCTTGGCTGAAACAGTTGTAAGAAACTATTCTACGTTCTACGTTATATATTTTAATAATGACTGTTATCAAATAGGTGGTAACCTCTACACTGAATTGCTCTCTGAAACATCACTACACGAGTGACGTTATTGTCTCTCTGGCTACTACTACCGAGAAATAAAACGGCAGTACTGTTTCACCTACCGACCTAGCAAACCATACAGCAAGAGCAAACTAAACCAACATAGGGAGCTTGCAAAAAATCATCACAAGAAATATACCATATCTGTCCCAATGTTGTTCTGCCGAGGAAAGATAAAAGCGAGTTAACTGACGGCACATTCTATTCTTGAAGGAATCACCCCATTCTTTAGCGATAAAACCATTACGACCATTAACGGAAAATATTCATATATTGAAGCACTGCATACTTTTGATGAAGAAATATTCAGATGATCTCTTTGTAGATATTCTGAAATTCATATACTCTCTTATGATGTTACACATCATGCAGCATCTTGTATTTTGCTATCTCCCTCTGAGGAAATTTACCGAAAACCCCTACTTTATTTCTGTACTTTGCAATATTGGATGATATCCGAACACCAGTGTGAAACCATGGTACGAAAGTAACAGCAAGGATTAAACATGTGCCTTCCCACCACGTGCACACACACACACACACACACACACACACACACGAGTTATCGGTGCGTTGGCCTTCTTATTTAGAGACTACAAACAGACGGAGTCGATAAAATAAGTACTATCTGAGAACTGCCGGCCTTGTGCCCCAAATGTTAAAACCATTATTATTCACCATTTCACAGGGAAGTTTGTATAACATTTTATTTCGAGGAATAGCAGCCAAATCTCAACCAAACCTCATCCTGCTGTCTGTCAAGTAGAAAGTTAGAGGAAAATAGTAAGTTGAAAAGGAGCCGTAGTAGAAGAAAGACAAAACGCAAAGTTAATTTGGAATTTTAGTGGGAAATCGAAAATCATTTTGAAATACTTTGTCACGGCGCACTTAAATTTGCGTGACGACAAATTCTGTTTTCTTCCTTCTTCAGTTTCTCTTTAATCTTTCTTCTTAGTTAGTTACATGGTTAGCTAGTTAGCTGCTCTCTCTCTCTCTCTCTCTCTCTCTCTCTCTCTCTCTCTTTCTCTCTTTCTCCCTTTACCATTTATCTCTCCCTTTTTTACTGTTTGTAACTCATCCTCTTTTAATTCCCTCACTCTCTTTTACTCTTCAAAACTCTCTCTCTTTCGGAGAAGGAGGATATGTGGGCATGTAGGAATCACACACACACACACACACACACACACACACACACACACACACACACACACACACACACACACACACACACACAGACACACACACATAATGAGAGAGAGAGAGAGAGAAACAGACAGACAGTGCAAGTGATGGAGGTCATGTACATTACAAATCTTAAATATGTATGTGAAAAATATAAACGTAGGGACATAGGACAGTAAGGGAAAGAAAGTTGTCATCCGCGTGAAGTTCGTTGTGTTGCTATGACGTTGTCAACCACAAAAATGACAACGCCGAGTCAAAGTTATCAATAGGAGGGAAGAGCAACATAAATGGAAGTTGTGGTGGTGCCTTACATTCACAATTATCCGCCATATTGCCTATGCTGTTGTAGTTATTTCTTTCAATATAACAAATTGGTGTGATCACAATATCTCATATGTCTTTGTTGTTCTTGCAAAATAACTATGGGTTTCATACCTTACAACAGCCCAATATCTGTCTTCTGCACTACACTTAATACATCTCTGATTTCCTGGGTGATCTCGGTCAAATCGGCAACTTTCCTCATATTCCAATTCCTCCCTGTCGACACCACACCACGCTGCTACACACACACACACACACACACACGCACACACACACACACACATAATACATACATACACATACACGAGCGCTAGCGCACATGCGTATACATACATGCATATACATACATGCATATACATACATACACACTACATACACTCACATACACATACACACATACTTTTAAAAAGGATCGTATTTCATCATTATGTTAAACGTTTGCGTTTTAACAAAATGTCAAGCAATATTCGTTGTTGGAGATTTTTCTAGATCTGAGTTTTTTCAGCTGAGGGTGAAAGGAAATTCTCGGAGGAGGAGAAAGTGGAGGAGAATTTGACTGAAGGGCATAAAAATTTATCCAGACAATATTACTTTCAAGTTTTGGGCACAAGGGGAGGGGTAAGTAGATTACATCGACCACGGTGCTCAACTGGTACTTATTTTATAGACCCAGAAAGGATGATGGGCAAAGTCGACCTCGGCGGAATTTGAACTCAGAGCGTAAAAAACGGACGAAATGCTGCTAAGTACTTCGTTCGCCGTGCTAACGACTCTGCCAGCTCACCATCTTTTATCCAGACAACATTGAAATTAAATTATTTTCGAATTGTTTAAGAAAATTTTGAAAGTCTTTTCAAATAATGTCGTAAGCTACTGAGGATAATTTCTTTGAGGCATGATCATCATTCAAAGCATTATATAATGACAGTTCCCGTTTCAGTGCTGAATTATTATATTTCATCTAATAAGTACTGAACGTAAATGATATTTTCGGGCTCTTCTTGTGTTATCTCTGATTTTACTTCACGAGCGCATGGACTTCTTAATTTTTCCCACTTGTCCTTTGATTTCGGTACGGAGACAATAACTTCGTTGTCACTTTTCTAGTCACTTAATTTAATCCCTCAGTGGTTTTGATTCTTAAGGATAAAATGGTTTCAAAGATTTGCTTTCTTAAATAGAAATTCAGAAACAAGGAGTGTTGACATGTCTATAAATATAACTTACCTCTGAAAGCATTGCAAGATTTAAGGTGGAAGATAACAGATAGGTTTACTTCTAGAGGATGGAGCTATTTTAACGTAATAGGCTTGTGTTACTAAAATAATAACGTGGTTATTCTTCATAGTGTGTTTTCAGTGGAATTTATGTTTCAAACTAGAGCTATTAGATGTGTTTAAGATTAAAATGTAGCCTGATGAAGGGATGTCAAGATTCTCTTAATAATTTTTGAAGGTAACTTGTATATCGGGAACTGATGATAACAGTTACAGCAAATCTAGGTAAGCAGATGTTGAAGCTATTGGATTTTCACTTGATGATATTTCAGTTCTAAGTGTTTTGGGTAGTTTTTTTTTATAAAAACATATCAGTCATGCAAGTTGTGGTGTTTCATTTATTTTAGCCTTTCTTGATTGTGTTACAATAACATCGTGTATAACTGACATCATAACAAATCTGAAAAGACAATAACTGCGAACGTTACTCGTAATCTTATAATTCTTTTTGGAAACTGAAGATAAAAATCGTGTATTTGAGGTTGGAGGTTTTGCATTCCAACTCCACAACCCCTCTAATGACGTGTTCAACTCCTTTTTAAATTGTAAATTAAATATATATATATATATATCGTTGTTAATTTTTAACTGTAATTACATGATATACATGACCACTTAGTAATGTTGAATAAAGAGTAAAGAGTAAATGTGAAATAGAGTAAAGAAAACTTGTCGCCAATACTATGTGAAACTTATACAGGTTTTTCATATGACAGTACTATTTCGAATGATACTTCAGAACCTTTAGTTTTTCTTGATCACTGAAAGCGGAGGCAGACAGATAAAACTAGCAAAACTGTTGAGTATTCCAAAACATTGAAAACCAATTTTGAGCTGTAACCTAACTTAAAGATTTTGTTTAAAAAATAGTTGCAAAAGTCAATGAAGCCGATATTCTGTCATAATGGATAGCAAACATTGTTACAAAAATGGCTATTGCCATAGAATTACAGCGAAGATCACATGGCCTATATTAGTAACTGTTATTTCAGTTGTGAGGCATGAATATCCGTCAGATTTTCTAAAGATTTTAACATTAAGTAACGATTTAAATTTGCGGTCGAACTGATGAAACGTCTGTGAATATTGGCTTCAAATTTTGGTACATGGCCAGTAATTTTTCAGGTAGTCAGCAATGTTTGAGGTTAAGAGAGTGGCAAGTCGATTATATCGCCCTCAGTGCTCAATTGGTACTTATTTTATCGACCTCGAAAGGGATTAAAATGCAAAGTCGACCCCGATGACATTTGAACACAAAACATAAAGCTGAGGAAAATACTGCTTAGCATTTTGCCCGGCGTGCTAACGATTCAGCCAGCTCACCGCCATACTGTATGTGAATATTGAAGGACAATTAGTTCAAAGTTTGAAAGAACTAATTTCTCAAGTCCACACTTGTTGATAACAAGGACCTTCTTATGGCGTACCTCTGTTATTTTAGAAATGACTATACATTGAAAGTAGATATATATTTATTTATTTCTAGTGTGGGTACAAGGCCTAAAATTTGTGGGGAGGGGGTTAGTCGATTACATTGAGCTCAGTGCTCGTTGTACTTATCTTATCGGCCCCGAAAGCATGAAAGGCGAAGTTGACCTTCGCAAAATTTGAACTTAAAACGCAAAGCCAGAAGACATACCGCTAAACATTTTGTCAGGCGTGCTAACGATTCTGCCAGCTTGCCCTCTTATTCTCTCTAATTTTAGCTCAAGGCCAGTAATTTTGAGGTGGGTGAGTCGATTACCTCGACGCCATTACTCAGCTGGTATTTGTTTTATCGACCTTGAAAGTAAGAAATTGAAAGATGTATAATTTGTAAAATACTAAAAAATACTGACTCTATTAGGAAATCTTTTTTTTTTTTTTTTGAAGAAAATAAAATTCTATCTGAAAACTTTCAATCGGTGGTACTATATCAGTGGTCAAAAGACATAAAGATCTCAGGGCGCATTTGTGAAAAATATGTCTTGACACCTTTGCAAAATATTGTAATATTCACAGATACAAATCATGTAGCAAAAACTGAGTGTATAAGCATATTTATTAAAACTTATATCACATAGTAGGTATGATTTTGGAAATTTTGTTCTGATTTTAATGAATTATATATAAAGACTTCTTTTACATACGAAAGTCAGACAGTTCTGCAAAGGAAATTGCTTTGCAAGATTTATAAGCCCTTTTTGATACCATAGTAAACTTTATAAAAATTGGCGGAGAAAGAAGGCATAAAACATAATCTATCTTAGATATTTCGAAAGCTTAATGAGGTATCACTTCAAACTTCAAGGAAAATTCATTACATTGATTGAAAACATAATTGAAAGCATTTACTGAAAAATTGGAAAAATTTCAAGTAAATTTACTTTAAAAAAATATTTCACCGCATGCCTGAGTTGGCAGTAATTTGTTCCTCACTTAACAAAATGGATCTCGAAACATTCTAGACAACTTATAGTTAAAAACTGACACAAACAGAAGAGATTCTGATATATTTTCCCTTGAAGTTAAATCATGGATGATAGACTCAATTAATTGTGATGTTGGTGCAGCTGAAGAAGAATTTCCAGAAGAATTGAATTGCGATGCAATAATAACTCAAAGTACATATATGATAACGTAGGAAAGATTGTAAAACACTATAATTAAGGTAATAAATCGCATCGATTAGAATAACTGTTTGTTTTGCAACATCGTATATTACTGAAGTAGACGCAAGGTGACTGATTGGTTAAGATGTCTATTTCTTACTTACAAGGTACAGCGTCCACTCCTATTGCATAGTATCTTTATCGAGTGTCTTCTATTATAGCCTTGAACCAATCCTTACTTTGCGAGTGAAATTAGGTTGAAGGAAACTGTGTGGAAGCCTGCCGAATCGAGTGTAGCTCTATTTCGGAGGTCCAACTTTATCACATTGATTTCACATGAGGATATGTGCATCTGTGGAATACACAACCACATACACGCTAATTCAACGAACTTGGTATTGTGTCGACACCCCCAAGCGAAGAAGTAGGATCGCCCAAGACATATAAATAAAGGTAGTCTGGCCGTGGTAGGGAGTTGAGTAGCAGTCGAGTAGAGATCATCCGAAGGTGCTAGATAACAGTAGCTTGAGACATAACACTTGGTAAGCCAGTTAATGAAGCAACTGAAAACACATGATTAGAAATTCCAACGGAGGTCCACTGATATGAATGAAACATGTTCAGTAAATAAATTACTAAATAAATAGATTGGATACGTACAAAATGGAATGGATATAAAAAGTAATCCAAGTGGTATTGAACTTAACATTGCATATTTAGAAAGAGTTGTTCTTTACTTCTAGTTCAGTCTTGACCGAGAAAATTCGTAGCCTAAAGGATTCCAGTTGTGACCATCATGGCTTTTGGTATCTAAGACATTATCTAATACAAACAGACCCGTTTTAACGTTTTAAAGATGGTAGGATGTGATTGGAGGTAAATTTGGTTACCATATTTAGCAAATCAATCGACAACATAGAAATCTCTGTCATTGGATTGTCGCTGAAACACACTGTAAACTATTGGCAATTTGTGAGTTATGTTTTAGGCAAAGAAAGATCATACGTAATTAAACTTGTTTTGCGACACACGTTTCACGTAAATATCGTAATACACTCCAGGGATAAAAGAACCGCAGAAACAGTATAAGCGGTGACGTACCTGTGTAATTGAAATCTTTCTAAGACTAGATATTGGAGTGAAACAATTATCTAAAGGTCGATTAATGCAACTGTACCAATCAGGAGAATAAAGCAATTATCTGAAATAGCTGATATGCTATGAATTTCCTTTGCGAATTCTTATCTAACCCTTTCCTCTTAGTTTCCTGTAGATATTTGTCTTATCAGTAATTATAACATTGAGCCTGTAAGATAGGTTTCCATTTATCTCACTTTTAATAGCGTTGAGAATTTGAAAGACAACAGTAAGTCAACCTGAGTAGACATGAAAATTCATAGCTAAATGATCTATATTCAGATCTCGTTTCTTGGGTCGGAGGTCATCTATTAGGTTTGTATCAGTGCAATGCATGATAATAGTGTTCCCTTTGTTCCTCAGTCTGGTGTACCTCGATATTCAGCATGTGCCAATGGAGCTCTCTCTGATCCACCCATTGGTGTGCCACAAATTTCACTAATGTCTTCCTCTCTCTTCCTTTTGCTTCCAGTTGCAACTCGATGTCACTTCTAATATCACACATTTATGTAAATATATGTACTATTATTATTATCATTACCTTACGCGCGTAAGCGAAAGCAGGGCATTGTAGTCGCTCGTCTTTGTCTGTTTGTATGTTTGCAAAATTACTGGAAAACGGCTGAACGGATTTTCACCAAATTTGGCAGAAATATTCATTGTGTGAGTAGCTCGAATTCATTATATTGGTTTGATTATCTTCAAAAGTGGCGCACGGGTGAATCAAAAAGTTTTGTTTTTCTTTGTTACATATGCGTAAACGATAAGCAAGGGAAATAACTCTTGATGTCATTTTGTTGCGATATGAATTCATTTGAGAATACATTTTAAAAATTAAATTTTATTTATCCTTGTGTGCGCGCAGGGTATGCATCACCCCTCTGATACCTGTGTTTTTCATTATTATTATTATTATTATTATTATTATCATTATTATAATTATTATTTGAAAGAATTATTGTTGCTGTTGTTTTATCCCCTAAGCTGAACGTATTTTGAAAGATGTGTGAGTTTGTGCCATGTTTTCATCATCAGAAGTCTATTTTTTGTTGATTTTATTATTCAGCCTTGTTTGTTTAGTTGCCCAAAACATAAGAGAATGATCGACCGCTTTTGTTTCTTGCTCTACAATTTTGAAAGAGCGAAAGAAAAAATTTCGAGGCAGAAAGAAATTTTCAAAATAGCGTTGTCTTTGCCGTTCAGTCAGCAAGGCAGGAAGATGAGAGTAGATTTTGAAGGTGAGACTGTCTTTTGCAGCCATAATACCACAGACCTATAATACCACAGTCATATTGATAATTACAAATAGTAGCAACAATATCAATAGCAGCAATGGCGTTAACAGAAATAACAATAGCAACAACTATAAATGCAACAAGAACAACCGTAGCAACGGCAAGAACAATGACATGTCAAACAAAGAACCTTGCAAAATGACAGCCCAATAAACTCGTCCATTGGGGCGACGGTATAACAACATACTGTAGCAGCATAAAGAAAACTACTACTACCACCACCACAACTACTACAATAAGAAGCAACCACGACAACGTCGACGATGATACGAGCAACAGCAGCAACAATATTAGTGAAAGCACAGCAAAAATGTTTCTTTTGTCTAGACCAATGGCTCTTTCTATCTCATTAGAAGAGGCGAAGAAACACAACGTAGAACAGAAAAAAATATGCTCAATATACTTGAACACTTTTAATCCCAAACAGAGAAGAAAAATAACTCTGAAGAGATGCTTATCGACAAAAAGACACAAATTAGAGTGTATACCTTTAGAACAAGTTGAACTATGTTTAAGTAACATATGACAAAACATGAATTTTTTGCGGGACTTTCCTAAAGCTTCGGATATATCTAACTTATTTTCGATTTGGAAACACTAGCCTGGAAACATTCAACTTCTTAACCCCAAACTGAAGATTTCACACTGATACCGATTAAACCTGGGATAGAAAATAATCCGAGTAAAAATCTCAAACATACCACCAGAACTAAACTTCTGGTGGATGAGGAAAAGTGAGGTTTTGGAAAACCTTAGCATGCTGCTAATAAGAACTAAAAACACTGAGAAAATTAGAGTTGGATGGAGTCGGAGATTTCGATTCTGGTGAAACCTGATGTACTCGACAAAATCTCCAACCTAACAGAGGTTTTAGGAGGACATCGACTGCAGGTAGCAGTGGAGGGTAGAAGGCGTCGATATTACAACTGTAGAAGCACTAATCGCCTCAAGGCTTTCTGGCCCAATAACAACAAAAATGACTGCTGAAAGAAGGTCACCTCTACTGCCAACACCATAACTTCAATTCCACCAACAGAAGAGCCGCGCTCATTGATCTGTTTTCCGTCGCATATAGTGTGCTTCGGAGTCTTAAATTCACTGAACGCTTTCAACACAGTCTGGAAACAGTCTTTTGGTGTTACGGACTGTTCATAAATGAACTGAAAATTTCAAAACGATTCACACAAGTTCCACGCATCAAAAAAAGAACTGGACACTCAATCACGCCCTGTGCTGATGGCAACATTGAACAAGTATGTGACATGGCTCTGTTGACTAGATGAGTACTTGATGACGAATTAGAAAATAATACGTAAATTAATCATTGTTCTTGGTTCTACCTAAGAAATTATCCAGAAATAACTTAGCTTCTGTAAAGTGTGTTCAAGTTAAGTTACAAAATAATTTAAGGAATTGCATAAATAAAATGGTTTTGAAATTTACCAACAACTTTCGGCTTACTATAGTAATGTGACACTTCGGAATAAAAGTTACCACAGGTCACAAAACATGTGTACCTCACTACTTGTTTCAATCATTTAACTTCAGCTATGCTGGAGCAGCGCTTTGAAGTATTTTAGTCGAACAAATCGACCCCAGGACTCAATTTTTAAAGCCTAGTACTTATTCTAACGGTCTTTTTGCCGAACCACTGAGTTACTACAGAAGCGTAAACACACCAACACCGATTGACAAGCGGGACTGAATCCGGAGCTATATACATATATATACACATATACATAAACATTCAAACACACCATTCTCACAGACACTCACGCACACGCATCTTCATTTAAGGTCACCAGCACTTTATTATCTCCCTTTCTTGCAACCACTTCTTTAAAACTTTTTTCTAATTATTAGCCATGCTTGACCGCTAAATCTACAGGTATTTTTTTTCCATTTTTCTCTGTTTATTTTCTCTTATTATTTCTGTTGAAGAGCGTAGGCTCGAAACCTAAAAGACTTCTTCATTTTTCCGAGCGTCAAACTAATACACCTGTTTGTTGTTCGTACACTTGTTTTCGTCTTTTGTTTTTCTATAAATTTCAACTATATATATATATATGTATATATATATATATAGCTGTGTGTGTGTGTGTGCGTGTGTGTGTGTGTGTGTATGTGTGTGTGCGTGTATACATATATATATATACATACACATACATGCATACATACATCATACATACATACAGACAGACAGACCGACAGACAGACAGATAGATAGATAGATAGATAGATAGATAGATAGATAGATATACGTAAAGTTTGTTATATTATGAAGCTATTAACAGCAACAAATGTTTACTGATGAACATACTGCATACTTTGAGTAGAGTGGAGTTTTATGTCCATTTCAGATTGCTTCACTTCTTGCGTCTTATGAAACCAATGATAGAGGAATATTTAAATATTCATTCATGATAACTTATCCATAAAAAATGCTTAGTTGAACAGACGAGCGTTCAACGCGTGTCATAGAGATTAAATATTTAGATGAAATACATGTATTTCTCAAAGATTCACAGATGTAAAAACACTTCTCATTCTTTAGATGCTGTCGATCTAAATGGTGAAATATCTACAAATTCTTTAGAAGCCTGATTAACAATGGATGATGCATAAAGTTCATTCCTATTTGCAAGTTTGAGCCATGTGATAGAATCAATAATTGGGTAGTTGTTAGGTATTTTAGGGATTGTTTATTAGATGGTGATCCTGAACGCTAAAGTTTAGAATCATCTCACACTTCGTTTCAGAAAATTTTGAAGAATTTCAGTAAAGTTACATTAGAATTATAAACCAGTTCTATCAGCTAATGCTTTAAAATTAGCTAGTAGGGAGTTCTGTTGACGACAGCAGTGTAAAAATTCGGTGTCCTGAGTAAGGGATACAGCGAATCGCTTTAATAAAAGCAATTTCTCAGAGACAAATACGGCACTTATAGGTTCAGGGCATGTTTGAGGTTATGCGGGACAGATAATTTGCCTGGTTCCAAAATAACCATACAAATCAAGACAAAGCGGTAGAGTTTTCCCTGTACGTGAACTTCAAAGAGTATATATATATATTTCTTTTACTGAAGGCCGTTAGTTCCGTGTAATTCTTTAGATATAAGCAGACTACCCTGCCTTAGAAAGGTAGAATTTTCCCAGTGGAGAGAAAAATTGATATTGATTTTAGCAATCACAGATGTGTGTCTATAACAGACGATGTGTTGGTGTAGAATTTCTATTTAGCGTGCGTAGTGGGAAGCGTTGATGTTTGGGCAGGAGTAACTAATTTTAACATTATGCACGTTTAAAATAAAAATCTGGAACATGCATGACATAATCACACTTTATCCGTCCGGTGCGGGTAACCGTTTGCTCTTTATTTCTCTCTCTCTCACGCATGCTCATGCTCACTCTGTCCTTATCTCTGTACACACACACACGCGCACACACACATAAATATATGAACAGATTTTATTCTACAATCCTATACAAATGTTGAACATTGGCTTCCGACAAAATTATGACACAGTAGAACTTTTTCCCTATCATTTCGAAGGCAAGGAACCATTACGTGTACATATCTCTGGACATCAAAGAATCTGCCTTATCCAACTCTACTCCGAGTTGAAACATAAGGGTTACAGTGAACATAGGAATAATAAGCTAATATGTTATATCAATACCAGTTCAATGGAAGTGATTCTTTCAGTTTAATCCTTTAATATTTCATACGTCAGTTATACCAGCATTTTAAAGCTCAATAAAAATTCCAGTTTTGTTGGCCATTTCATAGATGACAAAAGAATTCTATACTTGTCTGTCAAAACGTGCAAATTTCCAGAAGTTACACTAGTGATATTTTAAGTGATGGAATGCCCTCATCCAAAAATTGAATGTTCAAAAGCCAGCTCATTATCATTTACACCCAAGTTAATGAATTGGTCCATCATTTGTCCACTGAAACATGGCTTTGAGAACAAGTGAGATTACTGTTTATGAATGCGCTGAGAACAACTGTATTGATACAACGAGACAACTGTTTATGAATGAATGCAATTCGACGAAACTATCCATATCAACTAAGTCGAATTACCCTTTACACCACATGATTGGAAAACAAATAAGCAAATCAGTGATAGCATACTTAATAGAGTGTCATATATTTTAAATTAATCAAATCAGTGAGAAGGAAAACATTAGCTGAGCACTAAAATCTAATCAACATGTGTAGGAGAGATAATTCTGAAATCTTATTTTATTAAGATTATAATTATGCATGCATTGAAAAACAAACACATGCACAAGAGTTAATATTAATTTAATCTGCTCACAAGCAAGCACGAGGACAACTCCAGATGGTGATTGAGTAAATTAATACTATAATATTGGCTTCAAATTTTGGCACGTGGCCAGCAATTTTGTGAGAGGGGATAAGTCAATGACATGGATTCCAGTGCTCAACTGGTACTTATTTTATCAACCCCGAAAGGATGAAAGGTAAAGTCAATCTCGGTGATATTTGAACTCAGAATGTAAAGACGAACAAAATGCTGCTAAGCATGTTGCCCAGCGTGCTAACGGTTCTGCCAGCTGGCCATCTTAATTAATATTATAATATTGATATTTGGTTAAGTTAGCCCTAACACAATTTATATGATGCACACAATAAATTTTATCAGTAAAACCTATACCTAAAACACAAGACATAAATATAGAACACTGCTTAAATCAATCAAACAGTGATGAGGGCAACATCTTAACAGAAAGAAAAATGTGTGTGTGTGTGTGTGTGTGTGTGTGTGTGTGTGTGTGTGTGT
>NC_068981.1:144097928-144103319 GCF_001194135.2 Octopus bimaculoides | reverse complement strand
TCTCTATTTAGTAAGGTTGTAGCTGAGAAATAACAATCTAGTTAGCGAGTAAGAAAATAGAAATCAGATGGAAAATTCAATCTGCAGCGCCGAGGAAGACGATAATGGTGTAGAAAGACAATTTCTACGTATTGCATAAACAAACGATTAGGGTGCCAGAGATTTCACACAAAGGAATCAACCTAACCCACCGCTTGTTTATTTACTCATTTAGTTATCTTTTTCTTTCTCTCCCTCCGCAACCACACCTCCTTTCTTGCTGTCACCATGAATTTCTGTCTCTCTTCTTCACTCCCCTACATACATACATACATACATACATACATACATACATACATACATACGTAATCTATCTATCTATCTATCTATCTATCTATCTATCTATCTATCTATCTATCTATCTATTTCCTGTCGTTCTGTTAAAGAACGGACAGAATTTAATAAATTTCTTAACTGGAAACAGCCGACAGAGAAAAGGAACTAATGAGATAAGACACATTAGGAATCTATATAACGTAGTGATAGAACAAGACAGACGTCTACTGGTGAAATCAGAAACGTAGATGGACGAATGGTAAGAACAATTGGGGTTCGATACCAGGCTCAGACATTGCACATTATTTTTGACCACTTAGACTCATTTACTTGCTGTTCAGTTCAGTTAATTATCATCATAATCATAATTATAACCATCGTTCTTCTTCTTCTTCTTCTTCTTCTTCTTCTTGTTTTAATTCTCTGAGTGCTCAGTCTTGTTTGCTCTGGTAGATTACGCGAGAGCAGACAGCAGCCTGCTGTCAGAGGTCTCATAGGGTCTCCTTCCACACATTATAAGCTTTGATACTCGGTTGCTAATTATCGTGGGAGACATTCAACATCCAAGTACCAATCTCAAAATCTCAGCTGTCCCCAAACAGAGCAGTTTTATGGGCTCGCTCTGCTCTCGTGTCAAATCCGATTTCTCTGACATATTTCTCCAGCTTGGTTATAAGTGCTCCGAGTGTTCATATAACTACTGGAATGACAGACAATCGCCTCAAAGTCCACATTCTTGTAATTTCGTCTTTTGGTAGTGTGTACTTTTCAATCTTTTCTAGTTCTTTGTCTTTTATGCGTGCATCCCCAGGTATTGCAATAACTATAATCTTGGTTTTCTTTTTCCTTCTATCTACCACAACAATATCCGGTCTCTGAGCATTGGATTGTAAAATCCCACATTATCTCATATTCCTTGTTCTCGGTGACTCCTTCTGGTTCATGTTCGTACCATTTTCGTGCTCTGTCCAGGCCGTACTTTTCACATAGCCTCCAGTGGACGAACTTAACCCCGTTATCCTGCCTCCTTTTGTAGTGCTTTTGGGCTAGCTTGCTACACTCACTCTCAATATGTGAGATTGTTTCGTTTCAGCTGCCGCACATCCTACAAGGGGGGGGGGGATTTGCTACTCTTATCTATTAGGAACTTGTTCCTGAGCTTGTTCCTGGGTGCTGCATATCAATGCCTCAGTGATCCTTTCAGGTCACTTTTTCTTAGCCATCTCCAAGTGTTGATCTTGTCTTTTCATTTTCCATTATTATTATTATTATTATTATCATTATTATTATTATTATTATTATTATTATTATTATTATTATTATTATTATTAATAATAATAATAATAATAATAATAATAATAGTGCTTGAAAAACATCGAACAAGGCAATACGGTAGACAATTACAGGCCAATATCCAGTTTGCAACTGATGTGGAAATTATTGACTGGAATACTCGCAGAGTCAATGTACGAACATCTGGAAAAAATTGGAGTCCCGCCACATGAGCAGAAGGGTTGGAAGCGTAAGTGCAGAGGTACCAAGGATCAACTCCTGATAAACAAAACTGTACTTAAAGACTACAAGAGGAGGAAAACTAACTTAGCCATGTCATAGATCGTCTATCGTAAGGCGTACGATATGATCCCACACTCTTGGATAATGGAATGTATGAACCTATTTAGTATTGCATCGAATGTTGAGCAATTGCTTGGAAAAAGTATGGTGAATTGGAAGACGGACCTGACAGCATACAGAAGAAGTTTAGGGACAGTAGAAATCAAGAGGGGCATCTTCCAAGGGGACTGCCTGTCCCCACTGATCTTTGTACTGTGCTTGATACCACTAACACTGATTCTGAGGAAAGCAAAAGCTTGGTATGTATTAAAAAGCCGCCAACAAAAAGTCAACCATTTGTTATTCATGGATGACCTCAAACTTTATGGTAAAGATGAAGCTCAAGTCAATTCCCCCGTTGATACGGTGTATACTTTCAGTGCTGATATCAGATTGGAGTTCGGACTGAGAAAGTGTGGTGTGTTAGTCTTGAAGAGAGCCAAAATCAAATGTATGGACGGGCTATCGATACCGTCGGCAGTGATTATGAAGCAGATAGAAGAGACGGGTTATAAGTACCTGGGGATTTTGGAAATGGATAAATTGATGGAGAAAGAAATTTAAGGTGGAGTACTTGCGCAGACTGAGACTGACCCTTAAGTCGAAATTAAACGGATGGAATAAGATTGAAGCTCTCAACACCTGAGCGGTCTCATTCCTTAGATATGGAGCAGGGGCAATAGCACAGACAGTAGACAAACTAAACAGCTTAGGCAGAGAGACAAGAAAGTTGCTAACTAGATATGGGACACTCCAACCAAAAAGTGACACAACCAGACTGTATGTATCAAGAAAAAGAGGGGGGAAGAGGACTTATTGGATGCGAACACAGCATTAGAGCAGAAGAAAACAGCATAGCATGGTATGTAAAAAATGCCACACAACCGCTATTATTAGAAGTAAGAAGGTCAGGCTTGTGTAGGATGAAAGATTGGAAAGATAAAGCATTGTACAAGCAATTGAAAACGAATGAAACTGAAAATAGGTGGGTAAAGAAAAGAATGCATGGACAATTTCATAGGGATGTTGAAGATAAGACAGACAGAGAAAAAAGATGACTGTGGAAGGCTAAAAGTGATTTAAAGCCGGAAACGGAGGCTCCAATCAGTGCTGCCCAAGAGCAAGCACTAAGAACAAAGTACATAAAATACAGAATAGACAACACATCAGAAAGTAACAAGTGCAGAATCTGTGGACAAAATGGTGAAACCGTATGGCATATTACCAGCCAATGTACGCCACTAGCCCAGGAGGAATATAAGAGATGCCACGACAATATAGCAAGGTTTGTCCATTGGACACTTTGCAACAAGTACGGACTTGACAGAGCAAAAAATTGGTACGACCACAAACCCGAAGGCATCATCGAAAATGATAATGCAAAGATCCTGAGATTTTATGATTCAATGCGACCATGAGATGGAGAATAGGAAGCCGGACATAGTGTTAATTGAGAAAGGAAGTAAACTATGCTGAACCATAAATATAGCATGCCCAGCTGACAACAAGGTATGCGATGAGGAAGAAAGAAAAGTCGATAGATATGACAGATTAGTTTGGGAGGTAAAACAGTTGTGGTCGATGAAAAAAAAATGGTAGTAGTACCAATAATTGTCGGAGCCCTGGGAACAGTGAGGAAAAATCTTGAGAAGTACATGGAACAAATAGGGGCTGCAGTAAGGGTGAAGCACTTGCAGAAAACAGCACTGCTTGGAACCGCCCGAATACTCCGGAAAGGTGCTCGAAAAATAGGAGGTGTTACCTTAGTTCACTGGTAGGGAACAGCTGACACCGTAGTACATATCCAGCGTTAGAAGCTGTGCAAAGAAGAAGATAATGATGATAATAATAATAATAATAATAATAATAATAATAATAATAATAATAATAATAATAATAATAATAATAAAGCGAGCTGGCAGAATCGTCGACATTGCCTTTCATCCTTTTGGGGTCAATAAACTAAGTCCCAGCTGAGCACTGGGGTCCATGTAATCGACTTAACTCCTGCCCTGAAGTTGCTGGTCTTGTGCCAAAATTTGAAACCATTATAATCATTATTGTGTGAGAGAGCAACATATACCATCAGAGTGACACTGGGATACAAATATACGAAGCCCAATCTAACCATCATGATAGCCCATTTGATACACCAGGCACATGCATCACAACCAAACGTGCGCGACATGGAGATTTCATATCATGATAAACAGCACATGATCTTGCAGGTGGGACCCAGTTAGAATTTTCTTCAAGTAGAGTAGCCCATCTCGCTCAAAAGGTTCTCGAATAAGGATTGTTTAAAGATGTTGAACGAAGGACCCATGTTTCTAGAGGAGAACCCAAAGGAGTTCCTCTCAATACATGGCTATGATGCTCCCTTACTACTCCTCTTGGTCAGCGATGTACATATCGTCAGCCACCAAGGGACATGCTCAACTGGTTAAGGTCAAACATCTGACAAACAAATCTGTGGTATTGAGCAAAATATTTGCTGTAGCCCATCTTTTATACCAAGACAAAACATGTACATAACACTTCCAATCAGTTGAGATCAGAAACCACGAGAGCCAGTGCTTGGTGTTGCATCAGGGTATAATATTATTATTATTCCTTCGTAACACAGTGTAACTAAAAATACACCGGAGTCTTTAGTCATCTGTCAAGTCACAACAAGGACCTCAGGCAGATAATACTTTCCTTAAGATGTGCGCTGTGCCCAATAAGGCTGCTTTTTGCAAGACATCAATCTTGCATGGGATTTCCAGTTGCCTTAAGAAGTTTTGAAGTTTCAATGGGATTGAGCTCAACGCTCTTATCACTACTGGTATCACTTTTACATTACCCCCTCGCATTCCATACAGTCTTGCCATTTCCACTTTCAATTCGGAGTACTTCGTGATTTTTTAAAACCTCTTTACTCACAACATTCATCTCATTTGCTTTGGCTACATCAATGCTCTGACAGTATTTGTCTCTGTTAATCAATATGACAATATCCAGCCGACAGTGTTCGATTACACGATGCGTCGGAAACTTATAGTTCCAGAGTATCGTTACTTTTCCATCTTCCTGCATAACTTTACTTGGTACATGCTCGTACCAGTTCTCTGTTTCTTTATATTGGTATTTCCGGCATGAGAACCAATGAAGATACACACACACTTTATCGTGGTGGCGTTTGTATACGTTTTCTGCAACCTCTCACATCCACTTACCAAGTGGGTCACATTTTTCACACTCTTTCTACATTATTATTATTATTATTATTATTATTATTATTATTATTATTATTATTATTATTATTATTATTATTATTATTATTATTCAGTATTCTGTTGTGTCTGGGGAGAGTCATTTTCTTATCGTGCCTTAAAATTTAACACAACCACCGGTAAAATTTCCACTTATTTCTTATTTTTATTTTCCTAAAATTTTCGTTGCGTCTTGCAACCTTTTCAA
>NC_068981.1:144094077-144097142 GCF_001194135.2 Octopus bimaculoides | reverse complement strand
ATATATATATATATATATATATATATACATATATACGACGGGCTTCTTTCAGTTTCCGTCTACCAAATCCACTCACAAGACTTTGGTCGGCCCGAGGCTATAGTAGAAGACACTTGGCCAAGGTGCCACGCAGTGGGACTGAACCCAGAACCATGTGGTTTGTTAGCAAGCTACTTACCACACAGCCACTCCTGGGGAAGTTTCATTTATAATTTCATTTTAAGGCACGAAAAGAAAATGACTCTCCCCAGACACAACAGAATATGCTTCAACACACGAAATCACATAAAAAATCTTGCAAACCAAATCCAAAAACGAAATATTATTCAGTAGTTTTATCTTTATAATGTGCTTTCACTTCAGTATCGAGCGCAGCTCTGTTTACCTTTATGATATGACACGACATGTTGCACGATCTTTGCAACCAAATGGCTCATCTGTGTGATGTAGTTTGTTTCCAATCGTCTTCTTGATCATAGCTGACACAGGATAGAATAGCAGAAACAACAACAACCACATATTAATACAGTTCCTTGTGAAAAGTAACTGAAATCTCAATGTTTCTTTAGCTTACACTGCTGAACAGGGTAACTTCACTTTAACTAGTTCGATTAAAACCAAACTAAATCATACTTGATACAATTGAATGGACTACACAACATTAATATGAAATGCGGGTTATTTGTGACTTAGCTTTGATAATCAAGCTTGTTACATAAGTCACATGGCTGTTTGTCGTTATTCTTAACAGTGTTGTATAGCTCTTGATCGAGCAAGCTTGTGATCAAAGGTGCTCGTGCCTTTTTGTATTACATTCTCCAAAGTGTGCTGTTGTAAAGACAGTAGGTTGTGATTTGAGACAGATTTGGCAATCTTTTCTCGCAAATCGAGAGCAACATAGAGGCTCCCATGATGACTCATATAGTAACTGCTGACAAGCTGCTGTACTATATTTTGGGTATATTGCCTTTGAAAAGACGTTGACTATCTTCAGATGATCCGGAAATATCGATTTTTCTCAAATCATCGAATTTAAGCTATTCTAAGATGGTTCAAATTGCGCTTCATAAAAATGTGCATGAAATAAATTAAAACAAATATAAAACCTGAAATAAAATTTTACTCTTAGATTTTTTTATATTTTATTAGTAAACTGGCTTTGTTTTTTCAAAATACTGAACTAATTTGCATATTGTTCTAAATAATAATTTACATAATTACTCTAAAAGAATTATTTTTCTGGTCAGTAACTTTTCTTAATGTCTATTGCTATATGTACAATGCTCTTAGTTTTTCTTTCAGCAGTTAAAATGAACAGATTTTTTTGTTGTTTTTCAACTCTTCTAAAAGGAACGCACAATTAATTATGCGATAAAGAATGGTTCTAACTTGATTCTTTGTAAAATAAAAGGGCAACTAAAACTGAAGTTACATTTTAATAAAATTCAAAGATCATACTTATCGGAACGAAAGGAATTTTTGGAATGATCATATCTTCATCCCACAAGAACCTGTCAAATCTTTTGCGTCTTAGGTAATCTTATTCTCAACTACCAAGCAAAACCCGTTGCAAAATCGAATAACGCCTAAATTTCTTTAAAGACTAATGGGGCGAGGATCGCTTTTCGAGAGTAACTGATATTACGAATTTAAAAATTTTATGGGGTAATCAACTAATTCAGGGAGATTTAACATAGAGTAAAAACATTTATACGGAATGGAATCACCAGGAAGACGATCTAAAAGCTGAAATTTTATGTTACACGGGTCCCTATGTAAAATTTCAACAACTTGAAATTCCAACCAGGAGCACATATATAATTATACATACATTCAGTTTTGCAGATTAAGATGAGGCACAAAGGCGGAAGGAGAGACAAGTACGTATCTTTTCGGATTTTATCGGGGTCGATAACATAAGTACTATTTGTGCACTGGGGTCAATGTAATCGATTAAACCCCATGCCCTGGAATTGCTGGCTTTGTGCCAAAATTTGAAATCAGTACTAAGGCGGCGAACTGGTACAATCGTTACCGCACCGGGAAAAGTGCTTAGCGGCATTTCTTCCGACTTTAAGGTCTGAGTTCAAATGCCATAAGAGTCAACTTTATATTTCCTATCTCTCTAGATCGACAAAATAAGTACCAGTTGAACACTAGGATCGATGTAATCGACTTATTGTTGTTCTTTAGTCTAAGTCAGCTAAGATCGAGTAGACATATGTCAAGTGCATTCATTCAAGTCGTAGTCATCTCATCCTTTTGCATTGCTGGTATAACATATCCCGGTACCGGTGTAGTATGTGATCCACATACATGTTTGAAGTATAGCTTGTGATCTACGTACATGTTTCTAGTATAGCTTGTGATCTAAATTTGTTCAAATGGTATAGTTTGTGATCTACACCGTCTTTTTGGTTTACATTTAAAATTCATCTATTTATTCGACTTCCGGTTGGTTTGGTATGTAAACCAAAAAAACTGTTATGATTTGAACATTTTTAGTCCTGAACCCATTGAAAGAAGTTGTGATGAAAGCAAAAGAATTTTACACACAGGTTATTCGAGATGAAGCAGCTGCAATAGAATTTCTCCTTGTTTAACTCATTCCTCTAATTATAATAGCAAATTTATAGCAAAATTTTGAATGTAGATCACAAGCTAGTCTAGATTTAAGTTGCTGTAGAGCATAATGGCATGTAGATCACATATTTCACCGGCACCCATATTCCAACGTGTCTGTCCATTTTTTTAGACTGCAAGCAGTAATAAAAGGGATAACTTGGCGGCAATATGTAGCAGGTCGAAGGCGGTGAGCTGGCAGAAACGTTAGCACGCCGGGCGAAAAGCTTAGCGGTATTTCGTCTTCCGCTACGTTCTGAGTTCAAATTCAGCCGAGGTCGACTTTGCCTTTCATCCTTTCGGGATCGATTAGATAAGTACCAGTTACGCACTGGGTCGATATAATCGACTTAATCTGTTTGTCTGTCCTTGTTTGTCACCTCTGTGTATAACCCCTTGTGGGCAGTAAAGAAATAGGTATTTCGTCTGCCGCTACGTTCTGA
>NC_068981.1:144089221-144093808 GCF_001194135.2 Octopus bimaculoides | reverse complement strand
GATCTAATCGACTAGCCCCCTCTCCAAAAATTTCGGGCCTTGTGCCTAGAGTAGAAAAGAATATCTTGCAGGTCCAGCGACCTTACAGGGATTTCACTCATTGCTTCCAAGACAGAGTTGTTGTTGTTGTTGTTGTTATTGTTGTTGTTGTTATTGTTGTGGTGGTGGTGGTGGTGGTGGTGCTGCTGCTGCTGGTGGTGGTGGTGGTTGTGGTGGTGGTGGTGGTGGTGGTCGACGTCGTTGTCGTTGTCGTGGTCGTGGGTGTTGTTGCTGTTTAACCAACTATACATTCAACCCTGAAAGAGCAGGCAAATACATCTTTAAAGAAAAATCATTCTAAATATGGCCATAAAGGCCCCAATTTTTTTCTGAGTAGTATAACCTACGTAATATTTTCTTATGCATCCTTTTTATAAGACAGTATGGTTTAGTTTGAGGGAGCTTTGGCTGCTATTTTTAGCAGATCGAGTGATCACGTGGAAGCTTCATCAATGAGTTAGTTTGAGAGCATGTACATGTTGTACATGAGTGTATGGATATAGAATTGTTTTACATGCGTATGTGAGTGTGCGTGCGTGCGTGTGTATGTGTGAGTGTGTATGTGTGTGTGTTAATGTAGATAGATATGAGATGTATTAATGTGTACAAGTATGGAAATAATCATTTTTTTTTTCAATTCATTGAGATTTTAAGCAGACATCATTCCTATATCTAGCCAATATCAGCATTAATAGGATTGCTAGTTAATTACGTCTAAGTACAGGTAGGTAAGCTTCTAAAAGCACCTAAAACAGCTTTCCGTCTAGTAGGGGGCTTTGTAGATTTTATTTATTTATTTATTTATTCCTTCGTTTATTCTTTATTTTCTTTATTCTTTCATTCGTTTATTATTTACTTATTCATTTATTCTTATTTATTTATGCTTTCATATTTTCTTCTTCACTATTTCGAACATTCACTGTTTGATGATTCATAGATAGCTAAATAGATGAATAAATAAATAGATAAATTAAAGTTTAAGATAATTCATGACGCCATTTGCAAATCGCAGTTGGGGAGAAGGTTAAACTTCCCTGCCTCCACCGAGTTTCAGCTGTGTGCCACTTCTTTTGATCAATCAATGCTCAGAAGATTTATATCAAATCTACTTAGACTACCGTAGCGATTATATTCATACAACGTTGCTTACGTAAGCTTAAATGAACGTTTACATGTGCTGTTTGATGCAATCATTTAAATGGTAGCAAAGCTAAATGATTTTCATTTGGTTTCAATTATTCGTCTTTCATTACATCTGCAATTTTGGTATTCATGCTGACATTCATGTTGCGAAGCATTAAATATAGCTGAAGAGTCTCTTAATTTTGTAAAGAACTTCATCCAAACGTTAGTTTGTATAATGGTAGTTCCTAAAAATCTTCACTACAAATATTTTATTAGTTCACTGATTTTGTCTTGCGTTTTATCTGTGTCTATTTACTTAAAAGCCACAACTTTCTGAATCGATTAAAATGTCAGACTGCTGGCTGAAGGGTCGTTAGTTCTTATCTCATGGACACAACCTTTATGGCTATGACATTTTTTTTATAGTCTGGCCAGACGAGGAAAGTCTGCCACCGAATTAATGCCTACAGACACTCTATCGTTTATATCAACTCACTGTCTTTCATCTTGGCAATAACATTAGGATGTACCATCAAGTGTTGAGTGATAGATTTGACATCAGTCTGCGTCTAGAATATTCTATTCTGTGTTCACTATAAAGAATTGAGGCTAGAAGCCAAGAGGAATATTATTTATCACACCTCATCAATAACCTAAACTCTAATAATTCCATCATAACTATCTTATACCCTACCTTAGCCCACTAAGATGAACACCGCCAACATCATCTTCTGTTAAAATAAGTAGTAAATCTCAGACAACGCCAAAACTCACATTACTTTTACCAAGTCAATGAATAGATATGCTGCCAGTGAAATCATAATACTGTTCTGTTAACAGCCTATACAAGATTAATTGATATTGCATCGGATGAAAACAATAAAGGAAGCATGTCACACCACACAGATTTATTTCATCGAGCATCCAATGACAAATCTTTGAAATGCCACGATCAATGGTGTATCTATTAGGTAATATTAGTTAAAATAGACGGTCACTTTCCAGTTTTATAGAGGAAATATATATCAAATCAAGCATATTATAGTGACTTTTATATAATTCTCTGTCACTCTCCTTCCTTTACCTTCACCCTCTCTTACATTCTCTCTCTTAAACACTGTTTCTCTCTCACACACATTCTCTCTCTTTCTCTTCTTTCTACCTTACTTTGTCTTCCTCTCGCCTTCTTACTCTCTCACCCTCTCTTAGTGAAATAAAATCCTTTTGCTTTGAAGATAAAGTTTTCGGATTTTGCTCTGCCACTGAAATATCTGAGAAGCCGATCGATATAATGGTATTTGTCGACGGACTCAACTAACTGCATATGCTTCCAATTGCATTGCATCATATGTTAATTTCTGCCTTTGAAGAATGAAATACTGGAGGCCTCAGATTTCGAGGGTAACGAAATAAAATTAAATGTTATGCACACATCTTCTCTTGTTTGTTTTGGGGATTTTTTTCTAGTTTAGTCTGGAGAGAAGACTGTGCTCTTCGCCATTGCAGGTCCTTCGCTCCGATTGTTACAGGCCGATGGTTGCAAGAAAAAAATAGGATGAGAGGCAATTCCAGAGGGTTGAAGTTCTGAGGAGGAAGGATTGCGAAAAGTGGTCAGTGGTGGGAAGAGATGGGTGAGTCGAGTGCCACAGAGTAAACAATCAGTAAGCGAATCTCTTTCGAGAATCAGAGGTGACAGCAAACAACGAGAGGAGAAAACAACATGTCTACAAACATACTTGCGGATGGAGTATGTTGGCGAGTGATTTCATGTCATTCATCTCTCTTTCTGTTTTAACACAGGTGAAGTGAGATAACTAGAACTAGGAACGCAAAAGAAGTTTGTTAATATACCGAGATCTTTTTTCGTACTCCGGCTACCTAGCCCAGGTATAGATTATTTTTTACTCTAATTAAAGTTGAGACCTAAAGAGCCTTAACCAAACATTGATTTCAAATTTTGGCACAAGGCTAGCAATTATGAGGAAGGATACATGTCAGTTACATTGACCCCAGTGTTCAACTAATACTTATTTTATCGATAGGGTGAAATGAAAAGTCGTCCTAGGCGGAATTTGAACTCAGAACGTAACATAAAGACGAAAACATAAAGACGAAGAAAGAAAACGAACTTTTTTTCGAACAACGAAAAAAACAAAAAAACAAACAGAGAAACGAGACATGCAACATAAAGAATATTTCCCTTCATCAGTTGTCCCTGTTCCATCTACTCCGCGTTTCGAAGACAAGTACAATACGCGACTTCATTGGAACTGTCCTTACCGCAAAGCAAATGAATTAAAATTTGGAATTTTTTTGCGGAGGGTGAAAGTGTAAACAAGGACAGGAGAGTGAGAACAAGACAGTAAAAGACAGTACAAACAAGACAGAACAGTGAAAACAAACGGTAAGGGCTGTTAGGCCAAGACGATAGAAAAATTATTATTTTGAACGCTAGTTAGATGTGAATAAGAGACAAAAAAAATCACTTCTTCTCTATAGGAAGGCAGGAATACACACACACACACACACACACACACACACACATATATATATATACGTATATCTATATATACATACATATATATATATATAATGGGCTTCTTTCAGTTTCCATCTACCAAATCCACTCACAAAGCTTTTGTCGGCTCGAGGCTATAGTAGAAGACACTTGCCAAAGGTGTCACTCAGTGGGAGGGAACCTTGAACCATGTGATTAGGTAGCAAGCTTCTTACCACACGTCACGCCTGCGCCGAAGTTAGTTTGATTAATCTTAGTAGTCACAAGTTCTCACGTTGGCTCTCATGAAGTATTATTTGTACACTACGCGTAAACAATGTTGTTTATAAGAATACAAGCAGAACCACTCATGATGCTTGCTTCTGGTTCTGTTGGTCATATTATTTATCGGCTAAAGCACAACATTGTTTTTCTTTTTAGTAAAAATGACGTCATCTCACACAAATACCCTGCCGACCGCTCTACATACGTATGCCAATGCACGCATGCTTATATGCACATAGGTGTACATGCATACATACATACATACATACATACATACATACATACATACAAACATACATATGCACGTACATATTTACATACAGACAGAAAAGCTTATTTACGTTCACACATAAAATATATAATACCATAACCTTGATACTGTGTTGATATATATATATATATATATACAATTTATAAAAGACCTGCTAATAGTTTCATGCCTTAGAGATAAAATAAATTGGCAGATTTATATAACATGTATCTCCACTGAAAGATTGCTTGGAGATACATGACATATTACATAAGTCTGCCAATTTATTGTATTCCTAAAGCATGTAACTATTAATAGCTCTTTCGTAAACTGTTATTATAAAATGATATTTATCTCTCATTGGAAGGATTAATTCATATATATATATATA
>NC_068981.1:144084621-144088705 GCF_001194135.2 Octopus bimaculoides | reverse complement strand
TTGGTTGTTATTTCGAGCAGAAAAATCGACTTCCTATAGGATTCTTCGTTAGCTCATATATATGTTATTGTTGTCGTTATTATTATTGTTGTTGTTTAACTCCAGCTCAACCACAATCTAGCATACCTATGATTGAAATGATTTGCATTCACGACTGATAACAAGCAGGCCACATACATACATACATACATACATACATGCATACATACATACATACATACATACATGCATACATACATACATACATACATACATACATACATACATACATACATACATATAACTCTTCGAAACGCCGGTGTTATAATGGTGGCAGCTGATGAAGGAAATGTTCTCTATGTGGCCTGTGTGTTTTTTGTACCTTGTTCCAAGGGTTGGTATTGCTTACCAGTGTCATGTGCGACTTACGAAACGCTGAAGTCAAAATTCTTTAACTAAGATTGTATGGGATGTGGTTATCACAGCTCTTGTTATAACTTCAAATTCCACCTTTCTTATTACGTGCTGTATTTAATTATCATATAACTCTCACTATTTGCATATAATTTGATAACAAGGATTACAAAGAATATACTAACATAAATCTGAGGATAAAACGAATTATCAAGTAAAGATCTTATTGCGTAATTCTGACTGTTTTTTTTTTGTTGGAATAGTTGAAGAGAGCATCTTTTGCATGGTACTTACAATACTTGATATGACTTATCTACTCTTGCTTGCTTAACTTTCGAAAGAAGGTTTTTAAATGTTAAGAACTTAAACCATTTAAAAATTACTGACATTAAAGATACTTGACATTTACAATGTTTCAAGCATGATTTTAGGTCAAAGTAAGGTTAAAAACAAACAATGAAAAGAATAAAATAGACAAAGTTAAAACAGAAACACAAAAACCAACAACAACAACAACTCTACAAAACAAACATAAATGGGAGTTAATGGAACAGAAACATTGAATGTAATGTTGCTGATTTAACGAAAGACCATTTAGTCAGAGAAGCGACTTAAATTTCATTATAGAGTATAATAGAAGGGTAATTAAAAATCGGAATATCCAGATTGGTAATGCTTTAAGATTTAGCCGAAATTAAGCTGAAATCTTTCTTGCCGGTTGTAATGTTTCTCGTGGTTTCTCGGTTTCATACGTTTCTCTCTCTCATCTAATTTCACTGAGAAGACAAATGAGAAACAACGAAAGAAAAGACTAAAGAATTAGCGTTAAAGAAAGTTTGGGAAAACTGAAAGAGCGAAAAACAGAAAGGAACGAGGTAAGAAAAAAAAAAGGATGGACATAACAAAGGAAGAGAGAGGGAGAGAGAGAGAAGGATGGAGAGTGTGAGAGAGTGAGAGATGAAGGAATGTCTGGTTTACTTGATTGGAGAATTTCTGTGAGTGATGCTGTTGCTGAGTGCAAACGACATTCGACGCTATGAATCTTATGAAAGCAAGAGCTAATACCATCCAATTAACCACATGATGAAAGAAAATGAGACAAGGGGGGTCGCACTAGGCCTTTAAATGGGACGTTTATTTTATTACTTGTTAGAAGGAATAACAAGTCAAACAACACCACGAACTACCAAACTAGGAGAAGGAAGGTTCCTTTAAAAATGTCTGCTGATCTTTCACACTTCTCTTTAACACGTTCACACTAGCTTGAACAAGCAATAAAAGTTCTTGCTAGTTTAACAGCTGACCTCAAATACAACCCAATATAAAATAGAAATAATAAAAATAATAATAATAATAATAATAAAAAAAAGAAGCAAACAACGAATATAACAAAAACAGCGATAAAAACCAAACGAACCAACCTACAACTAAAATAAAGAAATATAAAAATAAATAACAATATTAGACTTTCTTGATGGCTAGAAGAGAGGAAGTTGAAGATGAGAACATTGTTATCTCTTGCCTTCTTTTTCTCTCCACCCCACTTCTTAACAAGAATGATTCCCCATTCTTTCTTTTTATTTATCACATCACCGTCTCTAACAACAAGGTGGTGGCAATGTAAATGGCAGAAGAAGACTTTGCCAAATGATACGCTAATATATTCTCAGTACTCACTAGAAATAATAGCAACTGTCTTCTTTAATTTGCTTTCATTTCCTTTATCTAGTTTAAACATTTGTTTTTCCAGTTTATTCTGACGGGCAGCAACAAGAAATATCTTCTTAGTTTCCAAGGGTTTATTTTTCTAAAGAGTTTTCTCTTTCCCTCGAGTGCAGTCGGCCATGTTAGATTTTTCAGCTTCAGTTTTATCATGTTCGACGTACCCATCTTCCACATTTCTTGTCCACACACACACACACAGACACACACACACACACACACACACACACACACACACACACACACACACACACACACACACACACACACACAGACTCTCCCTCTCTCTATTTCTTTCTCCCTCTCTCTCTTTCTCTCTCTTCCCCTCTTTCTTCCTATCTCTCTTTCTTTCTCTCTCTCTCTCCCTCTCTCTCTTTCTCTTTCTCATATACACATGCTCGCACACACACGGACAAGCGCACACAAACACATTAAACACCTACACACAAGAATCGCTCGCTCTCTCTCTCCCCTATATATGCATTTACACACACACACAAACACACTCACACACACAAGTATATATGCATACATATATGTATGTGTGTGTATATATATATATATATATACATACATAATTATGCATGTGCATATACGAGTGTGTGTGTGTGTGTGTGTGTGTGTGTGTGTGTGTGTGTGTGTGTGTGTGTGTGTGTGTGTGTGTGTGTGTGCCTAACAGATACTGACTTATAACAGCCTCCATGTGTGATAGTCTATTGTTGCATCACTAACAAATGAAAGAATATTGAAGACTGTTAAGCCTACCACCGAGAAAGGGAGAGGGGAGAGGAGAGATAAGTGAGAAAGGGAAAAGAAGCAATAATAAAATAAAAAAAATAAAAATAAAAGTCAAACGAAAAAGAATGCAAAAATGGTTTATTTGACAACTGGATGACAAGGAATTGTATTTCAGCATGAAAAGAACTGGCAAAAAATTAGGGAACAAGAATGAAAGGAATGATGTTTTCAAACCAAGGGGGCTTGACTGTTCGTTGGAGCAACTACTATGAGATGTAAGTAATTAAGACATTATTATTATTATTATTATTATTATTATTATTATTATTATTATTATTATTATTATTATTATTATTTTAATTTTTATAACGTGCTTTCACTTCACTACCGAGCGCAGCTCTGTGCGCCTTGGGTATGTGCTGTGGTTTGCTGTGGTGCTCTTATGGTTACTGTATTGAAAGTGTTTTGCGTAGGATGTGTGCAGTGCCCAGTAGTGCAATTTTCTGCATGTTATATATATTTGTTATATTATTATTATTATTATTATTATTATTATTATTATTATTATTGGCAGAATCGTTAACTCGACGAGTAAGATGCTTAGCGGCATCTCGTTCGCCTTTACGTTCTGGGTTCAAATTCCGTCCAGGTTTGACTTATCCCTTCATCCTCTCGGGATCGATAAAATAAGTACCAGTTGAACACTGGGGTCGATGTAATCGGCTCATCACCCTCCCCCAAACTTGCCGCCCTTGTGGCAAAATTTGAAACTATTATTATTATTATTATTATTATTATTATTATTGACTGAATCGTTAGCACGCCGGTTGAAAAGCTTAGCGAGATCTCGTCCGTCTATACGTTCTGAGTTCAAATTCCGCCGGATTTGACTTTACCGTTTATCCTTCCGGTATCGATAAAATAAGTACTATTTTGATGTAATCGACTTATCGCGCATCTCTAAAATTGCTAGTCTTGTGTCAAAATTTGAAATCACTACTACTACTACTACTACTACTACTACCACCACCACCACCACCACTACTACTACTACTTAATCGGCGGGCTCGCAGAGCTGCTAGCAAGCTGGACAAAATGCTTAGCGTAATTTCATCTGTCTTTTTGTTCTGAGTTCAAATATCGTGGAAATAGACCTTGTCTTTCATCTTTCTGGGCTCGATAAATTAAGCACTAGTCAAGCACTAGGGTCGATCTAGCTGACTTGCTCCCC
>NC_068981.1:144083212-144084061 GCF_001194135.2 Octopus bimaculoides | reverse complement strand
GATGTAATCGACTAAGTCCCCTCCCCTAAAATTTCAGGCCTTGTGCCTATAGTAGAAAGAATTATGATCATTTTTTATTAGGTGCACGGAACATATCGCTTCTTAAAATGAGACACTGGCTGAGTTGGAACTTTAAGGCAGCGAGCTGACAGAATCATTAACACGCCAAAGAAAATATTAGGTATAATTTCTTTCGGTTTGTTACGCTCTGAGTTCAAATTCCACCGAGGTCGACTTTACATCCTTTCGGGGGTCGAAAAAAATACAATTTGAGCACTGAGATCGATGTATTTGGTCCGTCTTTACAGTGTGAGTTCAAATTCCTCCTAGGTCGACTTTGCCTTTCATCCTCACGGAGGTCGATAAAATAAGTACCATCTAGACACTGGGGTCGATGTAATCGGCTTATTCCCCTGTCCGAAATTGCTGGTCTTGGGCCAAAATTTGAAACCATTGTTGTTGTTGTTGTTGTTGTAGCTGTTGCTGCTGTTATTATTATTCAGTAGTTTTATTTTTATAACGTGCTTTCACTTCACTACCGAGCGCAGCTCTGTGCGCCTTGGGTATGTGCTGTGGTTTGCTGTGGTGCTCTTATGTTTACTGTATTGAAAGTGTTTTGCGTAGAATGTGTGCAGTACCCAGTAGTGCAATTTTCTGTATGTTATATATATTTGTAAGTCCTGCTATTTTTGTTATGTATTTGTCTGAATATTTTTTTATTATACCTAAGGCACCTACTATGATAGGAATTGTTTCTGTTTTTAGATTCCACATTCGAGTTATCTCTATTTCCAGGTCTTTGTATTTTGAAAGTTTTTCCATTTCTTTTAGAGAAACGTTGTCATCTGC
>NC_068981.1:144078551-144083135 GCF_001194135.2 Octopus bimaculoides | reverse complement strand
CTAGGGTACCATATATTTGGATTTGTACATAGTATTGTTCTAGAGAATGTTTAAGAAACCATAAGAAAATTTGTTTTAAAATTTGAGATCACATAGACAGTATTTTACGTAGGATATGGGCAGTTCCCATGAGCACTATTATTATTATTATTATTATTATTATTATTATTATTATTATTAAAGCGGTGAGCTAGCAGAATCGTTCGCGGGCCGGATAAAACACTTAGCAGCATTCGTTCGTCTGTCTTCACGATCTGTGTTCAAATGCTGCTGCGGTCGACTTCGCCTTTCATTCTTTTCGGGGTCGATGAAATAAGTACCGAGATTAAGCACTGCAATCGATGTGATCGACCAGACTTCTTCCCATCAAAAAATTTCAGGCCATGTGCCTGTAGTAGAAAGGGTTATTATTGTTATTATTGAATGCGAATAGGTGGCGGAATCGTTAGAGCATCGGACAAAATATCGTGCGGTATTTGTTCTGGATTTTCACGTTTTGAATTCAAATCTTGCAATGGTAAACTTTGTCTCAATAAAATAAAGTGCGGCTCAAATACTGGAATCGATGCAATCGACTAACCCTCACTAAAAGTTTTAGCCGTGTCCCCAAATTTGAAAGTCATCATAATTATTATTTCTACTTTAGGCACAAGGCCTGAAATTTTGGGGGAGGGGGCCAGTCGGTTAGATCAACCTCAGTACGCAACTGGTACTTAATTTATCGACCCCCGAAAGGATGAAAGGCATTATAATTATTATTGATTAGGCCAGTGAATTAGCTGAATCGTTAAAGCTTCGGAATAATTTCTTTGCTCTGTACAATATTTGTTCTAGCTGTTTACGCTTTGAGTTCTAATCACGCTGATATCAACTTTGCTTTTCTTCCCTTCGTGCTCAATGAACTAAAGTACCAATCAAGTACTATAGGCGATGTTATCGACTACTCTCTCTCCCCTTAAAATTGCTTGCCTTTTGCCTAAATTATAAACCTTTATTATCATCATCATTGAAAGCTAAGGCGGTAAGCTAGTGGAATCGTTAGCACGCCGGGCAAAATGCTTAGCGGCATTTTATCCCATCTTTACGTTCTGAGTTCAAATTCCGTAGAGGTCGACTCTGCCTTTCATCCTCCCTGGATCGATTAAATGAGAACCAGTGAAGCACTAGGGTTGATGCGCTCGACGAGCCCCTTCCCAAAAGATTTCAGGCTTTGCGCCTATAATAACAAATTATTATTATTCTTTTCTACACCAGGCACAAGGTCCGAAATTTTTGGGAAGGGGCCAGTCTATTAGAACGATATCGGTACAGAACTGGTACTTAATTTATCGACCCCGAAAAGATGAAAGGCAAAGTCGACCACAGGGGAATTTGATCTCAGAACGTAAAGACAGGTGAAATACGGATAAGTATTTCCCCCCGGCGTGCTAACGTTTCCGCCAGCTCACCACCTAACGAATTATTATTATTGAAAGGAATTAGTAGCTAAATGTGTAAGACAACGAATTAAATGCATTGTAGTATTTGATTGAATCTCTTTAGGTACTGAGATAAAATCCTGCTGGATTCAGTATTAGTTACATTCTTTTGGGGCCTATAAAATAAAGTATCATTTAAATTCTGGAATTAATCTAATCGATTAATGTATGGCAGTGTGTCCATATTAAAAGTTACTATCATTAACTTGTATTAAGGCGGTGAGCTGGCAGAATCTTTAGCACACCGGGCGAAATGCTTAGCGGTATTTTGTTTGACCTTATGTTCTGAGTTCAAATTCCACCGAGGTAGACTTTGCCTTTCATCATTTCGGGGTCGATAAATTAAGTACCAGTTACGCACTAGGATCGATGTAATCGACTTAATCCCTTTGTCTATCCTTGTTTGTCCCCTCTATGTTTAGCTCCTTCTGGGCAGTAAAGAAATAAGAATCGTTAACACGCCAGGCAAAGTGTTTTTTTTCGGTCATTTGTTTCGTTCATTTGACTGTGGCCATGCTGGGGCACCATCTTAAAGAACTTTTAGTCGAATATATCGACACCAGTACTTTTTTTTTTAATTCGGTACTTTATCGGTCTCTTTTGCCGAGCCGCTAAGTTACGGGGCCGTAACACCAGTTGTCAAGCGGTGGTGATGGTGGTGGTGAGGATAAACACAGAAACAAAGACACTCACACATACATACGGCGGGCTTCTTTAAGTTTCCGCCTACCAAATCCACTCACTAGGCTTTGGTTGGCCCGAAGCTATAGTAAAAGACACTTGCCCAAGGTGACACGCAGAGGGACTGAACCCGGAACCAGGTTGTTGGGAAGCAAGCTTCTTATTTCATTATTGCCCACAAGGGGTTAAACATAGAGGGGACAAACAAGGACAGACAAAGGGATTAAGCTTCTTACCACACAGCCACGCTTGTGCTTTCGCGGTATTTTGTCTGTCTTTACATTTTCAGTTAAATTCCTCTAAGGTCAATAAAATAAATACCAGTCGAGCCCTGGAGTTGATGTAATAGTCTAGATCCCATACCCCACCTTCCCAAAGGAAAACCCCAGGTCTTGTACTAAAATAAGAAAGGATTATAAGCTTGATGAAGATCACGAGCTTATTTGAAGAATCTTCAGTTTTACTCGTTTTAGTCATTGGACTGCGACCATTTTTGAATACCACGTTTGTAGGGTGGATCAAATAAATCAACCATAGTACTTAATTTACGTCTAGTGCTTATTCGGTCGCTGAAATCCACCAAACTGCTATGTTAAGAAGACCAGTTGTGAAGTGGCGAGATGACAAAAACATATAAATGCATACACTCAAATGCGCATATAAGTTTATGCTTGTTTGTGCTTGTGTGTGTGTGTGTGTCTGTGTGTGTGTGTGTGTGTCTGTGCCTGTTTGTTTATACATCTATGAATTATATACGACGGCTTCCATGTAGTTTCGAATTTGCAAGGATATCTTGTTGACGGCTGACAAAGTGAATTTGCCAGCTATTTGTCTGTCTCATTTTTTGTTGTCGCCTTTTTCGGCAAGTTTTCTTGTACATTTTTCACATCGATGTCGGAAGACTATCGATACTCCCTGACTTTGTTTTGCTCTTTAACTTTTCTGTTATCGTCCTGGTTTGTAACTTGTTTCAAGGTCATGTCAGGATAGGCTTTCTGTCCTCATCTGTGAAAGTACCCCTTCAATACATACACATACCTCCACCCACAAAATTGCCTTCTCTGAAGGTCGCAAGGTTACATAATCGGGCTGTTATCTAACACTGCATCGAACCCCTGGTGCGAAACCGACTTGGCAAGATCGGCTGTAATGGATATATATAATACTGTAAACTTCGATTAATATATGTAAACACACACACACACATATATATATATACAAACATTTGTGTGTATGTATGAGAATGTATGTACATAACTCTCTCTCACTCGCTCACTCTGTCTGTCTGTCTCTCTCTCTGTCTATCTATACACACAAATATACGTACATTTACAATTAATTACAATGTATTTAAATGCATATGTGTAAGTGACGACACTTTCTCATACTTCGTTCATTTATCAAAACCTAGACATCTATTATAGTCTCAATGATAACCCACATATATTGTAATTATTTTAGCATTCTTCTATGGCAAATTGACAGATTGAATAATGTTTAACTTAGAAAAAGGAAATAAGATTAATTAAAAATTCTCAGTTGAAATGATGTAAATAATGCTTCAGGTTATAAATAAAAAAAAATTCGATTGAATCTGACGGCAGAACCTATAACTTTCCGAGGAAACCACTAGGTGGTCACCCATTCTGTTAGAAATAGCTGCCAAAATGTCCCACGAATCATATATTTCTGCCTAAAACGAAAGAAAAAAATAGTTCTTTCAGAAAAGAAAAAAAAATATGTGTGATCACCCCTGGAAAGCTTTTTTGATCAATCTTAGGTCTATTCGAGCATTGTATTAGGCCTAATCTTAAACAACAACAACAACAACAACAACAACAACAGCATCATCATCATCATCATCATCATCATCATCATCACCATCATCATCATCAACAACAACAACAACAACAGCAACAACAAACAAAAACAACGAAAAGCCCCAACAATGCCTGCGGCAACACCAGAGCGATGAATGCAGCGATAGTCCCAACAAGATTTGTATTCAGAACGTAGACCTAAATAATTGCGTTACGATAATAATTTAGTCTGACATCCTACCAGTTCAACTACTCTACCATTTTGTCTTTAGTTAATGAAATAAAATTTCAACTTCTACTAACACGGTTCTTAGGAATTGTAATAGTTTAAAATTTAAATATTATATAATATAATAATATTGTATTATGTTATATATATATATATATATATATAAAGTGTAGTATATTGCCACTTAAGTGTGGCTGACCCCTAGGGGTGGATGTTACTGTTGCTTTTAGCCCCAGGAGGACATCTCCTCCAGCTGGCTTATCGACACACGACTGTGTCCTGTTTGCCAAGGGAGTTATCCCTCTCACCACGGCCAGCAGCACGAACGTATCCGGATTTCAGGGTTATTTCCCTTCGTCGGCGTTCGACAGCCGAT
>NC_068981.1:144073297-144075584 GCF_001194135.2 Octopus bimaculoides | reverse complement strand
ACGGGGACGTAAACACACCAGCATCGGTTGTCAAGCGATGCTGGCGGGACAAACACAGACACACAAACATACACACGCACATACATACATATATTCATATATACGACGGGCTTCTTTCAGTTTCCGTCTACCAAATCCACTCACAGGCTTTGGTCGGCCCGAAGCTATAGTAGAAGACACTTGCCCAAGGTGCCACGCAGTGGGAATGAACCCAGAACCATGTGGTTGGTAAGCAAGCTACTTACCACACAGCCACTCCTGCGCCTATATATATATATATGCGCATATGTATAAGCCACATATAATTTCTAATCCAAGATATGAGAAAGGGTTACAGTAGTATATCGGCAAGTACTTTAGCTGGGAGATTCTCGCACAAACATAATAGAATTCTTTGACATTGATTTCGTAGAAATTTGCAAATCCGAGAGACTACTGATTTCGTGTTAATCTGGCTCATCTAATATGGTTTCTGTGGAGTAAAAGGCACTCAATGCAGCGGATGAAAAGATCATTAATGACATTTCTCATTGCCTTTAGTATGCTGGAAATAAGAGCGTAGGGCCGATAGTTAGAAGAACCACCTTTGGAATGGAATACATAGTAGCATATTTATTAAACCAGGATATAGTTATATTCTGTCTTGCTTCTCGTAGTATTTTATTGAAATCAGCAAAATGATGTTAGTGTACTCTTATTTATTCATTTAGCCATTTCAAATTTCCATTGGCATTGTTACAGAAATCAAATTAAAAATTCTTTCTGTTTTCATACCTTATTAGTGAACCTTCACAATCAATTTCTCCACTTCTCCATTCCAAATTTATTCGCTGTTAATATTGTTTATATTTACTTAAATCTCTAACATAATTCTTTGGGAAAATATGCTATTTCATTGGTTGAAAAGAAAATATGCAAATGGTATTCAATATTTTTAGAAAATACTTTTAGACAATAACTTAACGAAGTACACTATGTAAACACACATATATGAAGAGACACAGACGTAGACACTTGAATAAATATGCACACACATACACTCAATTGCTCTCGTGTACACTGTTTAAAGCGTGATTTTAAGAAAAATACTTACAGGTGCATAAGAACTTATAGAGTAAAATTTTAGTTTACTAAAGCGAGATACTTAATCACGGACTGTACAACGAAAAATAAAGTAATTGGTGCAATGATGTTACGTCTATGTGAATTAAACAAACAAGAATGAACTTCATATAGACCACATACAGAAATATCAGAATATTTACCATGAGTTAGCTTGTAGGATTTCTAGAGATTTCGGTGAACGTTAGCCTCGTCAGCCGTTGTTGAACTAAGAACAGTTACACGTTTAGTCACACAATATAGAGTAGTTGCATATATCCGGAGGGAATAGTATTTAAATCGAGCAACATTGACTAAATGAACAAAATGGTCAATTGTAAATAATATTATAAGATAAGGATTCAGAATTTCGTGCGGCTATCACAATAAACTCCTCGTACGGACTCGGCTATCAGTCCACAACGTTACAAAGTATTGAAATGTAAAGTGTTCATCTGACTGAAAATCCAGAAAACCCGAGTGATTAAATTATTCTGCGAGCAGTAAATAAAAGCATGAAGTCGGAAGATATGAGAGGTGAATATATATTAACATGTGATTTACAGAGTATCACGGCCGTTTCGCAACCTTCTCCATGGAAATTACATGGTTACATAAATCTATATTCACCTCTCATACTTCTTGATGTTATGCATTTATATACTCTGCACAGAGTTATTTTATCCCTCGGATTTATACCTTTATACATAACACTGTTGGATTGAAATGAAAAAATTCACTGCGGTGGAAACAGCGAACGACATGAAGATAAAGTCACTAGCCATTCGTACGATGATGAATCCTGTTATCTTTTCGATCCAATAATATTACAAGCAAAAGTTTGTCTTTATTATAAACTTGGTATTAAGTAACAAATAATAACTTTATGTCAATGAACGCGTGATGGTATCACAAAATATTTTCTAAAAAGAATCTCTCATGCATTGTTTTGCCTTCTACATACACCACCATGCAACTCTTTAGCCTGGATTTAATAACAAAAAAGAGACCATATATATTTACATACATATATACATATATACATATACACATATATACATACATACATATATATATATAAGTATATGTATATGTATATATATATGTATATATGTATATATATATATGTATATATATATATATATATATACATACATATATATATATATATATATATATATATACC
>NC_068981.1:144072446-144073232 GCF_001194135.2 Octopus bimaculoides | reverse complement strand
ATATATATATATATATATATATATATATATATATATATATAGATATAGATATATATATGTATGTATACATATACATACACAAATATATTCACACGTTTCAACAAAAGCAGGTTTATTGCCTCAAGAGCATATGTAATACAAACATGCTTACACATACATCTATATATGAAATATATGTAAAACACACACACACACACACATATATAAACAGATATATGCGCATACTTATAAGATGTGTGTGCCCTTATGTTTAAATGCATAAATAAATATACCCACATATTATACCACTCGTACACAGATTTTGAGACATACGATAGATTTAGTACCTTGTAGTTTTAAGACTATGTAGTATGAACAAGCAAGCATACACAGACATACTCCTCAAATACACGTGTATGTGTGTGTGTGTGTATATATATATATGTGTGTGTGTGTGTAGAATAATGTTTGTATATATGCATACACAGAAATATCGGAAAGTACATATAGGCACACATATGCGCATACACAAAATTATTCGTATGCATACAATGAAGTTAGCAGCTTTGTGCTCTTTAAAACAATGTGAAAAAAGCGTGAACAAAAACCTAGTTGGCTTTTATTACTCCTAGAGGTACTTATATATATCTGAATTAAGTAGCATAAAGATCTTATGAAAGCTTAAACGAGTTAAGGTTGAGTAAAGAGAAAACAGATTTGGAACTGTATTGTCATAATATTATATTAAATGTAAACAAGACGAGATACTTGTATGTGTATATGCATATATATATATATATATATATA
>NC_068981.1:144070908-144071869 GCF_001194135.2 Octopus bimaculoides | reverse complement strand
ATATATATATATATATATATATATATATACATACTCCGCTAAAATAGCACACCGACTTTAATTAAATGTAAATGAATGATGTAAGTGCAATAAAGAGAAATAATGTAATCGTAATAAATTGAATGAAGAGAAAAAATAAGCTGCAAAATAATGTTAGAATAATCGAAGATGGGGTAAAAAAAACAAAAAAACAGTAGGAAAAAGATGAATTCGCTGCAATTATTAATCGGCGTGAGAAATATATATACAAAACTTACAGAGACGAGCGAACTAAAATCAAAATAGAAAATAGTAAAATTAAATTAGGAATATATATTATAATATATATAGTATAAATAAAAAAGGAAATAACACAGACTATAGTATAACAAGAGAAAAATTGTGGATGAATTTATACACTGATCAATTTTTTTATTATTAATATTGCTATAAAAGAAATGAATAGAGACGAACTAAAAATATTACATCAGATATGTAATACATAAGTAATTATTATTTTCAACCCCAAATAGCAACAATAATGTACATTTAAGTAAATTAAAATGTAATTTTTACATGAGAATATATTCCTAGTATATCTTCACACACACACACACACACACACACATACACACGCACACACGCACACTTACAAACAAGCATGCACACACACACATGCTTCAAGTACTATGGACAACTGAAGATGTTTTGTAAGTAATGATAATGATAATATTATTGAATATTGTATAACTCGTAATTAGTAAATTAAATGTTATGGAAAAATGTTATTATCATTAAGTTAAGATTTGAATTTGAAGAAGGACTAAATACCATATTATACCATATTAAATGGAATAATAGCATTTTTCTATTTCTATATGTAAGCCGATAAAGCAGTTGAGTATAATTCCATATCCATCCATCCATCCATCCATCCATCCATCCATCCATTCACACACACACACACACACACACACACACA
>NC_068981.1:144065395-144066943 GCF_001194135.2 Octopus bimaculoides | reverse complement strand
CTCCCGACCTGGCACCATCTGATTTACACTTCTTTCCAACAATGAAGTCTTTTTTCTGAAAGGGAAGCACTTTTCTGATGACGAAGATGTTATTTCCGAGATAAAGTTTGGGTTCCGGACGCAACCTGCCGACCTCTGCAGACGAGATCTTCACAGCTGCATAAAGTGATGAGAAAAGTGTATGTATATGTGTGTATATATATATGTATATATATGTATATATGTGTGTGTGTGTGTGTGTGTGTGTGTATGTATACATATATATATACCTGTCTGTCTATCTACAAATCTACCTATCTATGTGTATGTGCGTGTGTGACTGTTTGTGTGTGTACGCGTGTGCGTGCGTGTGTGTGTGCGTGTATGTATGTAGAATTTGTATATGTAGATGTGTATGTGTGTGCTGGCTCTCTTGCAGACTGCAGATGAAGGTTCAAAAACATCGCTGAACAGCCTTACACAGATGATTTGTTATACAGAACAAATAATTTTGCTGCACATCATCCTATTCTCTCCATCAAATCACCATGAATTCTACCGGGGAACATGTCACATGTCAATGTTGCCGCAGGCATAATGTGAGATGAAGCGTTTTGCCCACGAATACGATACACAACTCGGCCCGGATACCGAAATCACGTACTGGCGATCGTTAGTCCAGCATCCTCACTGCCAGCGACGCCTACATCCACACATACATACAATCATACACACATATATGCATGTATATATGTATGTATATATACATATATACATGTATGTATGCATATATATACATGTATATATTTATATATGTGTATGTATGTATCTATATATTGTACTTAATGATACGGAAGATTGAATATACTGGTAACTTTATTTATCACAACGATCGTTTGGCACTTTCTGCACCGCTCCCTTGTGGGTTGGAAACAATATAATGAATGCCAATGCACAGCACGGTACAGCTGTACCTCTTCAGATGAGATAACACCATTCGAAGTTAAATAAGTGACGTTTCGCTAGATCGTGTTGGTAGTAGTCGCGTCTCAAATACATTGACAATGAACGATGAATGACTACTGAATGAGGTATGGTTTGCTCGGCTGGAGATACAGAGAGGAAGTAGTTGATAAAAAAAATACAATACAAAGAATAAAGAAATAAAGGAAAATAAAGACAGAATGGCTTTCAAATAAAACTCACTATAAAGTCTGTCGAATCCTTTGATGGTTGGTCATACTTGCCAAGCGTGACTACGTGATCTGGAATTTGATGTTGTTCAGGTCATGATACTTAATGAGTATTTGGCACATATCAAATCGCAACGTGCGCTAAAGAATTCCTAGATTAAATCCAGCGACGAATGTGTTTACTGTGGATGACATCAGGTAGCCATAAGAGGTGAACGTGCTCTACTGGCACAATACTAGGGACATACCCAGAATAAAGTCTAGATGCTCAATAGATGCCAATAATAATAATGATAATAATAGTAATAGTAATTATAATAATAATAATAATAATAATAATAATAATAATAATAATAATAATAATAATAATAATAAT
>NC_068981.1:144063081-144063552 GCF_001194135.2 Octopus bimaculoides | reverse complement strand
CGAGCAGATGCCGCTGTATAAAGCAGCTATCCACCCGCGGAAGACCGGACCGAAGCCAGCTGCCTTGAGAACAGCTGCCAGGTATCGATGGTCGACCCTATCGAAGGCTTTAGACTGATCTAAATTGATCAAAGCCCCACCCGCGCCAGCTTCGTTACCCACCCTCTCTATGATGTAGCGCATGAGATGGAGGCTGTCGTGGATAGACCTGGTCGGCACGGCGCATGTCTGCGCCTTGCTGATCAGTTTGCCCACGACAGGCGCCAATCTCTTGGCTAGCATCTTGGCCAAGATCTTCAACTCTGTATTGAGCAGAGTGATGGGCTGGCCACAAGGGCTAATATTAATTAAAAACATGTAAGGACATAATAATAATAATAATAATAATAATAATAATAATAATAATAATAATAATTAATAACAACATCGAAAAATACCTTAGGAATGAGAACCCAGGTTCGAAATTTCCCC
>NC_068981.1:144059718-144061107 GCF_001194135.2 Octopus bimaculoides | reverse complement strand
ATGGTCTCGATTTCTCTCTTGATTGAAAAAATGTGGGACAACCTAAATTGATTTTCGACCATATTGTGACTTCATCAAAGGTGTCTACATAACGTAACCAATCTCAGAGTAACAAGTTGCCAATCCGTTTATATGCACGCATGCGTGTGTGTAGAGAGAGAAAGGCAAGAGAGAGAGAGAAAGAGAGAGAGAGAGAGAGAGAGAGGGAGAGAGAGGGAGAGAGAGAGAAGGAGAGAGAGGGAGAGAGAGAGAAGGAGAGAGAGTGGTAAGAAGGAGAGAGAGAAGGGGAAAAGAAATACAGAACGAAAGAGCCAGTGGAAAAGAAAGAAGGAAAAGAAAAGAGAGAGAGGGAGAAGGAGAGAGGGAGAGGGAAAAGGAGTGAGAAGGAAAGAATAAGAGAAAGAAAGAGAGAGAAGGAGGGAGAAGGAGAGAGAGAGAGGGAGAGAGAGAGAGGGAGAGAGAGAGAGGGAGAGAGAGCGGTAAGATGGAGAGAAAGAAGGAGAGAAAGAAAGACAGAGCAAAAGAGACAGAGAGTAGGAGAGAGGGAGAACGAAACAGAGAGAAAAAGAGGAAAAGGGGAGAGGGAAAGAAAGTGAAGGAAGGGAAAGAGAGAGGGGAAGAAAGAGAGCGAGAGCGAGAGAGAGAGCGAGAGCGAGAGCGAGAGAGAGAGAGAGAGAGAGAGAGAGAGAGAGAGAGAGAGAGAGAGAGAGAGAGAGAGAGAGAGAGAGAGAGAGAGAGAGAGAGAGAGATAGTCGTCTTAATTTGAATATCAGCAAGTAAGTAGTATAATTTGACAACATGTCACAAGAACACGAATAGTTAAATACGGTAGGCAAACATGATCGTATTAGTCTATGTCTTTTTAGAAATAATTTCTTATCAGAGAAATCGCTTCCATTAAACAATTCACAAGAGGTTCCATTTTAACTCCAAGTAGCTTTGGTTTATATTTCTTCGTACTTTTCTTTTGTTGTTATTGAGTTTATCTTTGATTCCAGCGATTTACTTGAATCTCTGACAACTCTAAGCTGCAGTTAAGAATTGAAAGAGGCCTTAACAATGAAGCTGATGTAAAACAGTCTTTAGATTCCGTCGTCAATGATAGTACAAAGTATCGTCCTCGTAGTCACCGCCGTTTATCATCATCATCACCACCGCCACCACCACCAGAATCATCATCATTATCATCAACAACAGCAACAACAACAACAACAACAACAACAACAACAACAACAACAACAACAACAACAACAACAACACCACCACCACCAACAACAACAACAATCAAAACGGGCGTAAATATTTGTATCGTCATTAATTATATTTGAATTAAGTTCCTACTTCAGAACATAGCGCGCACACCTACAATCTGACAAGTATTTTGTGTGT
>NC_068981.1:144057010-144059213 GCF_001194135.2 Octopus bimaculoides | reverse complement strand
TATATATATATATATATATATATATACAGAGAGAGAGAGAGAGAGCGAGAGATATGTGTGTGTGTGTGTGTGTGCGTGTGTGCGCATGCGTGTGTGTGTGTATGTGTGTGTGTATGTATGGGTGTATGTATGTATCTGTCTCTGTCTGTCTCTCTCTCTCTCTATATATATATATTCTTTTATTCTTTATTATTTTACTTGTTTCTATCATTTGACTGCGGCCATGCTGGAGCAAGGCCTTAAGTCGAACAAATCGACCCAGTATGCAACTGGTACTCAATTAATTAACCCCGAAAGGATGAAAGGCAAAGTAGACCTCGGCGGAATTTGAATTCAGAACATAAAGACAGACGAAATACCGCTAAGCATTTCGCCCGGCGTGCTAACGTTTCCGCCAGCTCGCCGGCTTTTGGCAGCTGACATTCCAATTATCTACTTAACGGCAGCAGGTCGTATAGAGAATGCTGAAGATCGTTCACACACACACACACACACACACACATATACACACACACACACACACACGCACGCACACACATATATTTTACAAGAAAAATATTGAACGTGACTACGAAGTTTCAGCTGCCTTGCTTTCATCAGACATGATTTATTTTGGTTTGATGTGCATTTAGGGTATAGTGAGGCGGCGCGGAAGTAAATGTGTAAATAGATGTGTCATGTTCAGAGACGACATTCATTGCATATAAGGTTCGCATTGTTGTATTTCGGGGTTCATAAACGAATGTTCGTAAATACCAGTTACCAGAAACCATGCGAATTTTGTGAGAAAAACATAAGCACATCCAGAAATGGTTCCCGTGAAAGATTAATTCAATTTAGTTTATTTCAGTTTTTCCTCCTTTCTCTTACAGTATGATTGAAAAGACTTATAAAACGATTGAAACCGTTACCGTATTTTGATACAAAATATGAATATAAATATTTTGTCTATGATAAAATTCACAAAGAATTATTTCTTTTTTTTATATTTCTAATATGTATATATGTATGTATGCGCGCGCGCGTGTGTATACAGGGGGTGGACAAAATAATGGAAACACCTTAAAATTTCAAACAAATTTATTTTAATACGGGGTAGGACCGCCTTTGGCAGTAATTACAGCTTGAATTCTAAGAGGTATGGACTCGAGCAAAATTTGAATTATTTTCAAAGGAATTTTTGTCCATTCTTCATCTAAAATAGTCTCTAGTTATTGTAGTGATGATAGTGGAGGATATCGACTCCTTACTTGTTTTTCTAAAATGCACCATAAATGTTCAATAATATTGAAATCTGAGGACTGTGGGGTCCAGATAGGATGTTCAATTTCACTAGAATTTTCATCGTGCCATTCAGTAACAACTTTAGCTGTGTGAATTGCTTCATTATCATTCTGAAAGATTGCGTTTCCCTACGGAAACAGTTCCGCAGCCAAAGGATGAATTTGATCAGATAAAATGCTTAAATAGCCTTCTCTATTAATTCTGCCATGAAGGGAAACCATTGGGCCGGCAGATTTCCATGATATAGCCCTCCCCCACCGATCATCACAGATCCTCCTCCAGGTTTAACAGTTGGAAGAAGGCAATCTGGGTCAAATGCTTCTTTTGGCTGTCTCCACACGTTTGTTTTTGAAAGTAGTGGTTTTCTTATTGTAGCCCTCCCGTGAAAGCCGGCCTTGTGCAGCCCCCGGTAATAGCTTTTGTGGATACTGGGTTCACGAGGTGGTCATTAAGCTCTGCAGTAATTTTGGGAGCTGTACCTTTGTGATCCTTTCTAACAATTTGCGCAAGAGTCCGATGGTCTCTATCTGAAAGTTTTCTTCCAGAGTTTTGTTTCGACGCGGAAGTTTTCCTATCTTTCTCAAAGGCTGTCATTACTTTCGAGACAGTACTTCTTGATACACCAAACATTTCGGCTGTTTCCGTTACGCTAGCGCCTACCATACGAGCACCAACAATTTGACCTCTTTGAAAATCCGATAGATCTGTCATTTTAATGAATTTTAATTACCTTTTTCCGATGATATGTGAAAAGAAACTGCAATTTTTCGCAAAACATACAAAGCAACACTAATAATAAATAAAAAAATCATAAAAATAAACAACTTTTGACGGTTTTATAGATATTTCAAAATTATGATGCTATGATGCTAGGTTTTTCCATTATTTTGTCCAACCCCGTCCTATATTTTTTGTCCCC
>NC_068981.1:144056187-144056666 GCF_001194135.2 Octopus bimaculoides | reverse complement strand
ATATATATATATATATATATGTGTGTGTGTGTGTGTGTATGACAACCGATGTCGGTGTGTTTACGTCCCTGTCAAGTAGCGGTTCGGCAAAAGGAGACCGAATGAATAAGTACTAGACTTGAAAAGAATAAGTCCTACGGTCGATTTGTTTGAATAAAGGTGGCGCTGTAGCATGGCCGTAGTCAAGTGACTGAAACAAGTGAAAGAATAAGAGTAAAAGAATATATATATATATATATATACAATCTCTAGATCTTACATTTATACACACCCATACAAATATAAATATATATACACCCATACATATATAAACTAAGTTGGAGATGCACGCATACACACACACATATAATGTATTATTAATGTTGCTATGTATTACACACGTTGTAATGTATAAAGAACAATATAGTGGATAGATGTTTGTGTATGTGCGTATATGAGAATGTGTGTTTGTGTGTGTGGTGTGTGTGTGTGTGTGTGTG
>NC_068981.1:144049818-144056087 GCF_001194135.2 Octopus bimaculoides | reverse complement strand
TATTATTTCTTCCACGTGAGAAGAGAAAGTTATAACCCTAATCAGGAGTCGCAGATGCCAATTAAGCACGATGCTTGAAGAATAGCTAATGAGAAAAGAAACAAAACTATTACGTGTGTAAGACTTGCAAAGCAACCCAAGGAAACATTCTAATCAAAATATTAAGATATAAAGATTAATATAGTAACAATATCGCTCTAGTCTTGCAAGTCTGATATAACCTCGAATATAGTCAAAAATATCACTATGTAAATCGAGACTACAATTAAATTTCTTAATTAATCTTTTAGTTTTAAAATGTTGCTTAACCATATGCATAATAAGATTGTTAGTAACTTCAAACAGAAATTGCTTTATACTAGTTATTTTTCCAAACAGTATTATTTGCGCTGCAAACACTGTATATCCTAGCCTATTAGGCGTGTAGCTTTCAACTTAAGACATTGTTACTACTTGAAGTTTCAGTTCGCTAAACTTATTTTCGTACACATTAATAATTATAGATTCGTTGCAAATCTCAGCTGAAACATCTAGATAATTAATCATATAAACTTACTTGCCACACCTGCTAACCTTCATATCCCTAGGGTAAATTTTGAAAAGTAAACATTAAAAGAAACACCAAATTAAGACGAAAATGTCATCTATTTATCTACAGCAGTCTCTCAACTGTCAAACTAGATTTAATTTCTAACTTTTGCTCGAATCTCAAAGATAACTAAATTCATCAGACGTTGAGAACGTGTCGGATAACAGGATAATGTGATTGCCACTGAATACTTTATTCGCAAATGAAACGTAAGCACTATCTTATACAAACTTGGTTAACTCTTTTATTAAACCCACTTATCTCTTATATTTGGCATAAATCCCTCTATATTCACATTCAAAATATAATTATATTTAACTCAATGCACTAGTCTATTAATTTATGTATTCCTTCTAACAGTTTTAAATCTAAATTTGCATACTGTGTACAAAACTCATACATATGCTACATCCTAATTATTTTCATGTCCCTAAGTTTATCCCATAATTCCATGCTAGACTTAATACTCTAAAATAGTCCAACTCCTTAACTTCAGTAAACATCTTTACAATATCTAACGAAAAGTGTTAAAATATCACGCTAGACATTTTGTTAACTAACAATGCCTAACCTATTTGCGTTAAGTAAAGTATTTCGCTTCCAGGTCTTTGCTAAGGTACACCAGTCTTGTTATCCTGGGATGGATAGAATAGAAAATCATCGGGTCGTGAGTTCTTCTCGACTTTTCTGTCGAACTGCAGAGGGTTCTTCTTTTGATATATATATATATATATATATATATATATATGTGTGTGTGTGTGTGTGTACACTTAACGTAGTTCTCAGAGAGATTCAGCGTGATACACTGAATGTGACAAGGCTGGCCTTTTGAAATACTGACACTTCTCATTTTAGCCAGCTGAGTGGACTGGAGTAACGTGAAATAAAGTGTCTTGCTCAAGGACACAATGCGTTGCCGGGAATTGAACTCATGACCTTGCGATCGTGAGCCGAATACCCTAACCACTAAGCCAGACGACTTCACACACACGCACGTATGTTTACATATTTGTTAAAGATATATATGTATTTTTATACACACACACGCACATATAATGGTATGCAACAATATTTCTCTAAAATTATGTAATTTTCGTCAAAAAATATTTGGCATATAAATTCAAATATTTTGGATAAAAGAAAACACGTTTGTTAACGAGATTTGATGTAACTATATTGCATATATAATAGCTACCACCTTTATGAATATATTAAATTTACAACCGAAGTACGAATAATATGTCATATAAATCTCTTCAGTCGCTCCAAAAGAAAAGCTACACATCAGTCGCTTTTATTAATACCTGAGCATGCCGGTGGAGTTGAAGAATCCCCCCCCACCGGCTGAATGTCTTACAGCATTTAACTACAACGCTTAATATTCTAAGATCAAATCCCACATTCCTTTTTTGGTGGAGGAGACTGATAAAATAATTACCAGTCATTCCGTGGGGGTCGGTTAAATCTAATGTAACTTGTTATCAAGGTTTTGTGCATTATGTCACTGTTAGAAGTCATTATTTAATTTTCTCTAAATGTGTGAAATCATAGGGGAAATCGTGAATCGTGATTGACTATTTCTTGAAGAATTAAAGCGGTGAGCTGGCAGAAGCGTTAGCACACCGAGCGAAATGCTTAGCGGCATTTCGTCTGCCGTTTCGTTCTGAGTTCAAATTCCACCGAGGTCGATTTGCCTTTCATCCTTTCGGGGTCGATAAATTAAGTACCAGTTTCGCACTGGGGTCGATGCAATCGACTTAATCCCTTTGTCTGTCCTTGTTTGTCCCCTCTATGTTTAGCCCCTTGTGGGCAATAAAAAACTAAGAAGCGTTAGTACACCGGACAAAATGCTTAGTGGCATATCGCCCATCTTCATGTTCTGAGTTCAAATTCCACCGAGGTCGACTTTGCTTTTCTTCCTTCTGGAGTTCGATGAAATAACTACCAGTTAAACACTGGGGGTGAGGTAATCGACTAGCCCCTCACCTAAAATTTCGGATCTAGTGCCTTTAATAGAAAGGATTATTTCCTGAAGAATCAAAAGAAAACGCTATGCTGGCAAAAATGACGCTGGTCATACGTTGAAGAATTAGAAGAAAAACAAAATTTGACAAACCGTAGTGAAAATCTCTGTAAACTACATGACACATGTGGTTATTATTGTTGTTGTTGCTGTTTTGCCCTAATCAAGTTAACTTATGAGCAAATATATAGGAAGCATTACGGTCACATCTTTTTTCAGATGGAATATTTCTAGAACCACATTATATAATATGTTTTACACAAACACACACGCACACACACATACACATGTATGTATGTAAACAGGTATGTTTATATATTTTAGAAAATTGTCATCAAATGATGTCCTAAAATTCACAGAATCATGATAACCTTGTTCCTCAGAGAGGTCTGGGCGGCTGACAGTACATCAGCTATCTTGGAATCCCTAAACCACAGCAACCAGGAGCGGGAACGGGTGTTGGGCGATTAAGGAGTGTAATGGGAAGGTGAGTAAAGATTGTGGTGAGAAGATGGTAGATGAGACAGAGGGATAAAGAGCGGGGGATAAGTGTAGACTAAGAAGCTCAACTGACTTCATATGACCCAAGTTCTTAGTCTGCCTATATTAACGTTAAATGGATTTTTGGCCCAATCCATGTAACCATGCGATGTTTAGGAAAAGCATGGATGAATACCACAAATAAGCTCTTTTAAGCTCTTTTAAAATCAATAGGGATAGTCACACATTAGCGGAAACCACAGATTATGATTGAATTTTGCATCTTTTCTTTTCTTTTCTCTTTTAGTTTTTGCTACCTGTATTGGGTGGGTGGGGGTAAATAAAGGAATGAATAAATAAATATTTTATCGTTTTCTTTTGTAATTTCCAAATGGTTTCTACCTTTTTTTTTTGCATTTAACAATATTTAAAATTTTGCAATTTCACGATAATTTTTTCTTTTTTTCATTTCTTTCTTTCTTTTTTTTTCGTTTTTGGTGTTAAGCGAATTTTTGCTGCAGACAATGGTAATTTTCGAGAATGTTCCATAAATTATTGAACTTCGCTTCATTTTGCTCTAATCAATGACTAATGAAAGTTTATTTAATTTGTTATTGTTATTATTGATTTTGTTTTTTTTTCTCATTCTGTGTCCAATTACTTGGTCCCCTCAGATATGAAATCTGAAGGCTATAGCTTTTGACCTCATAATTCACAGGTTCTCTTAAACATTAACCAAATAATTATAATCTTTAAACATGTTTATTGCTTTTGTCACTGCTGCTGTTTTAGCCATCACTGCTGTTACTATTGCAGCTTGAGCTACTACTACTACTATTACTACTACTACTACTACTACTACTACTACTACTACTACTACTACTACTACTACCATTATTGCAACTGTTATCACTGCACCAGACATTAGTATTACTAGCACTATGCAAGGTGATGGATTGGCAGAATCGGAGCATCGGATAAAATACCGTGCGATGTTCGTTTCAGCTCATTGCGTTGTGAGTTCAAATCCCGAGCGGGCTAATCTTTCCTTTTAACCCATTCAGTGTCAGTAAAATAAAGTATCAGTCAAGTAATGGGTGGTCGATGTAACTAACCAATTCACTTTCTTCAAAATTTGTAACCTTTGACCTAAATTGGGGGTAATTATTACAGCTGCACTGCTTGCTATTGATTTTAATGTTGTTTTTGTTTGTTTACTGTTACTATAGTTTATTGTTGTTGTTGTTATTGATGATGTGGTCCCTGTTTATCCCAAGTTTGGTTGTGACTGAGCAGACCAATGATTAAAAATATTCAGGTGTAACGTATTTAAGATTACGTGATCCATTGTAGCCTTAGATATCGTCTTTCTTAAACCTTCAAGTTGTGATTTAAAACGAAGGTGTGGTTATTTCTAGCAGTTCGAGCGATCCAGTAAAGTTTCCCTTGACTCTTTTTTATAGTTGCTGTTGTTGCTATCGTTACATTTAACAGTAAGACGGCACAGTCGTTAGAACATCGGATTGGATACCTTAAATCTTATTACTTTAGCTCACTGGGCTCTGAGCTCAAATCTCGCAGAAGTTTTTTTTTGTCTTTCATCCTTTCGGAGTCGATAACGGAAGTAAAAATAGTGGTGTAGATTTTTTCTCTCTCACTATTTCTTTCTTTATAGAAACGACTACATTAAGGTCTGGAGAAGGAAGTGCTCTGGCAGGTTTAATATGCCTAAAATAACCCTCTTCATATGTCAAGATGGGGCCCGAACGACGCCATCAGGAGTTGAGGGTCTAAGAGAAAAACTGCTGTTGTTATTGCCGCTGCTGTTGCTAGTGTTGTTGTCATTACTGTTATTTAAAGTTAGCTTAATGTTTCTAATGAACATCTGTAGTTGCTTCAACTAATAAGCAATAGCTGTGATAATAGACACCAAAACCTCCATCAGAAGCATTAAGCTAATGTTGTCACTACGCGAGAGCTTTTCCACAATTGATGTTCAATAGTGCTGTTGTTCATTACACTTGGTTTATAAATCTCTCTGCTTTGTGAACTTGTGTTGGATGGCAGCCACAGAAATTGCTGTTTAATTTCATTTGAAGCTAAATAGATTAAACCTATGATCTGATCTAAAGCACTTCATCCATCACCAAGCCGTCTATTTTAAGGCAATCTAGGAATGCATTAACCAGGGTGACCTTCTTCGGTCTCTATGCATACCTTTTCCACTTAAACACTACAATTTCATACACCACCCTTAACTCGTGAAGAGGAATCGACAGGAGGCGTACCTTTGCATGCTCTGTAACTCTTCTGTTCTCTCTCAGCGCTTGGTCTTTTATCTGAAGATTTTGTATTTAATACAATTGGTTGTTGTCAAAGCTGCTGTTGTTATTTAGCTCCTAATTTCCTGATCTGCTCTTGTCAAAGATATTCTAGCTACGATCATCGTGTTTTTAGGTATGTCTGGACTACAGTAACTAATGCATTCTTTTAATCCATAATGCGTAATTGTGAACTTAGACAAAACAAAACCATGAGACTCTGACTAACTCCTTTTTTCTCTTCTTTGAACCTGGACCACCAAACTCATCATATTCATTTTTTTTCGCTCACATGTATTTCTTCTCTATATTATTCTCTCTCTGTCTTAACTCTTCACTTCTTGATTAACCATGTCACCTCCCTCATCTCACACAATCACGATCAATATATCTTTCTCTATTACCGGACAAAACTAATTCTTTCTAAATAACAACAATACAACGTCTTAAATAAAAAAAATTGAATCTCTGTATATGGGAATATGCAGACCTCGACGTAAAAAAGTCGTGACAGTCACTGCAGGTGCGCCCTTGATAATTACAGTTTGTTCACCATTGATCTGGTGCTAAATAAAAGAGGGAAAAGAAAACAGCAGAGCCAAGAACTGTATCTACTAGACGTCATACAATAACAACAGAAAAAAAAGCAATTAACTCTTCTTCCAGCACATTCACGAATATACTTATAATTTGTGAATTGTTAGTAATTGCTCATTCTAATGAAGAGCTCTGCACAAAAATTTACATTTCTTCTCTTCATCACAGCTTGCTAACTCGTTCCACTTTGCGAACGTTTGTGTGTATGGGTGTGTGTCTGTGTGTGAAAGTGTGATATATATATATATATATATATATA
>NC_068981.1:144048157-144049291 GCF_001194135.2 Octopus bimaculoides | reverse complement strand
TCATCCCAATATATTTCAAGAATGTGGAAATTTTATTCATCAAAGTAAGTACCATTACAATCAACACATTTTTGCCAACGAGTTACAAGTTTGTTTATTCCGGTAACATAAAAATCTGAAGTTCTGGTGCTGATGAACTCTTTGAACGCATTTTCAGCATCAGTTCGATTTTTGAACTCCTTCTCTCGAAGGAAACCATCAAGATGCTTGAAAAAGTGGTAGTCGGTAGGAGAAAGGTCTGGGGAATAAGTTGGGTAGGGAAGAACTTCGAAGCCAATTTCTCTCAGCTTCTGGAGCATCATTAGTGAAACGTGTGATCGAGCATTGTCATGAAGAATGATTGGCCCTCTTCTGTTGACCATTCTGGGACGGAGGAGTAGTAGTTTTTCGTTCATTTTGGCAATTCAATGGCAATATGTTTCTGCTGTAATAATATTTCCGGGTTTTAAGAAGTTATAGTGGATGAGTCGAGCAGTACACCACCAAACAGACACCATAACCTTCTTTTTGAAGAGCTCGGATTTAGGTAAGGTTTTCGGTGCTTCATGTTGGTCCAACTACTGTGAAGAACGTTTTTCTATTATTATACAGAATCCACTTTTCATCGCAAGTTACAATACGGTCGAGAAATGGATCGGTCTGGTTGCGGAGAAGAAGCGACGAGCAAATTTCATATCTGCGCATTTTCTGATTTTCATTCAAATCGTGTGGTGCCCATTTATCAAGCTTTTTTGATTTTCCGATTGCATGCAGATAGTTGCAGGCAGTTTTCTGGCTAACTTAAAGTTCTTTTGCTAGTTCTCGAGTGGTTTTACGTGGATCTTTCTTAAAGACAGTCTTTAATTGACCGTCATCGCTGACAGATGGGCGTCTACTACGCTCACGATCTTCAAGGCTCAGGCCTCCACTGCAAAACTGTTTAACCCATTTTCAAGCTGACCACTCACTGGTCATTTCCTCACCAAACGTTTCGTTGATATCACATGCAGTTTCAGCTGCTTTACGTCCTTTTTTGAAGCCGAATATCGCGCTTTGATAGTTCCATTTCAGTTGATTGAAGCAACGGTGATAAAAATATCGATGTTAATTTATTTATGCATGTGGGCAAATCTATGTATTATCAGACAATTGCAA
>NC_068981.1:144043709-144047240 GCF_001194135.2 Octopus bimaculoides | reverse complement strand
CGTACGTTTCACCGTTGTGGGTGTTTGGAACGAGAGCGTTGGAAACCAAGGGGCAACGTATCATCAGGAGGACACTATATTATATTATCCTGCAGAGGGTTGTTGGCACTCCGTCGCTTACGACGACGAGGGTTCCAGTTGATCCGATCAACGGAACAGCCTGCTCGTGAAATTTACGTGTAAATGGCTGAGCACTCCACAGACACGTGTACCCTTAACGCAGTTCTCGGGGATATTCAGCGTGACACATAGCCTAACAAGGCTGGCCCTTTGAATTACAGGCACAACAGAAACAGGAAGTAAGAATGAGAGAAAGTTGTGGCGAAAGAGTACAGCAGGGTTCGCCACCATCTCCTGCCGGAGCCTCGTGGAGCTTTAGGTGTTTTCGCTCAATAAACACTCACAACGCCTGATCTGGGAATCGAAACTGCGATCCTACGACCGCGAGTCCGCTGCCCTAATCACTGGGCCATTGCGCCTCCACATCCTGCAGAGAACAAAGGTCTTAACAAATGCTTATCACATTTGCTTTGTATATCATAACTAGTAATACTACTATGTATAGAAGTAACTATACCACTATAATGGAAACAGTTGTGGATGATAATCTACGGAAAGCTCTAAACTCAACAATAGCAAATGTATTCGTTTTATATAGTCTTTCTGTGTCGGCTTTTGGATAGTGCGTACTAAATGCAGTCGCTATTTTCTTGTTTTCCTATCTAGCCTTTGTTAATTCCTTTGACTACCAGTTAATAATATCACCAGTAAAACTTATAACTGAAATATTGAGTATTGATGATTATTATCTTATTTTTGCATTTAATTTCTGAAAATGCTTTCTAACCTTTTCTTTCATTTGCGTCTACAGTTCTCCGTCTAGTCTCATTAATTATGAAATATTTATAAGTCTGTGTTTACTCTAATTTTCTTATCTCTCTCTCATTATCTAACATGATATTTGTGGTTCTAATTATTTGCCTTCTCTCCAAGATTACTTCTGCACATTGTTTCTACATCGAATTTCATACCAATGCACCTAAAAGCTTTCTTTTTTTATTCTAATCTACCGTGACTGGAAGAAGGGGAGCAGTGTAAATGGTCTTTGCTGGTCTTCCGACACCTGCGAGATTGATATATTTAACGTTCCGCTTGAATTGCTGTAAATAGAAACCAGGAAGAAAGAAATGAAAGGCAACTGTGGAACACTGTAGTCTCTTTCATACATACATACATACATACATACATACATACATACACACATACATACATGCATACATACAGGAGCCTTGGATCTAGGTTAGAAACTGGCTCTTTCTCTATTGGCAAGAAATCTTGAAAGAAAACTGAACAATGACATATACACACACATACATTCATACGTCCGTACGTATGTACGTACATACATACATTACACACACACACACACACACACACACACACACACACACAAACACACACAAACACACACAAACACACACACACGCACACACACATATATATATATACATATACATACGTAGGTATGGTATACTCTATATATTTAATGACATACATACGTACGCACATACATACATGTATGTATGCATGTCTATATATGCATCTTTGTGTACACACACACACACGTATTCATGAGAAGATCACAGTGGAAACATCTTTGATTGTAGAGCTACTGAGTCACAACTAATTTTCGAGCTAAACTTCGACGAAAAGAGTAGCAACACAGCATGAGCACCCCAGATTCCTTGTTGAAGAAAGACGAGAAAGCAGTTTTTACAATTGATTCCGTAAACAGCATGATCTGTCTCAAATGATATAATAACATTACTAGCGATCGAATATACTTTGGCAACAAGTACCATGCTTTCGCTAACATTTTTTGGTGTTTATGTCGTTTCGAGTAGACATACTCTGCTTGTCCCCTTCACACTCGATCGAGTCGAAGTGTGGAAATTGTGAAGGAGAGAGGGAAAGAAGGAAATTGTGAAGGAGAATTGTGAAGGAAGGAGAGAGGGCTGCGTCAGCGCTCGATGAATACTCACTACAGCAGAATAAAATAGAGCAACGTGAAATGAAGGTGACTATAGGCATTTCTGCACCATCTGATGTATCTTTTGGTTTATTCGAGATGTGCTTTGAGGGAGATTTAACAGCGATTTGTAGCAAGTAAAAATATTACGTAGAGGCTCCTTGTTGAAGTTGTGTCATTTGGTATTACTATGGTTGATGTTGCTTTTGCTGACATCCTTGATATAGCTGCTTCAATTTTAATTCAAATTTTTAAGAGTAGAGCATATTATTTAAAATTTTTTTTTTATTTTCAAGAGGACAGAAAACCCTGAAGTGATCTGTCAAATAATAATGGTAATTATTTCATTAATAATTTTGTTATTAAAAAAATTATATTTTTACTAATTACAAATGATTATTAGTAATTTTATTAATACTGTCAGTAATGATATTTTGTTGTAACTTTTAATAATTATAAAGATGATAATAATCATAATTCTTTGTTATTATAACTAATATAAAAATTCATTAATGTTATCATTCCCTATCTTACTAAAATTAATTTGTGTTCGTGTTATAAATTTGAATGCAAAGATAACTGAAAATTTCTGTTTATAAAGTTTTCTCTCCAAAGATTGATTCCACATCAGTAGCAGAATAGATTCTAGTCTAATTGGAATAGTTACGTTGATTGTCTTGAAGGTTGTTTGGGCGTTGCAGAGAAATTACTTGAAAAAATTAACTTCGCTTTATCGTAAATCTCTTTCCGAATTTCCGTCCTTTCCTTCATTCACTTCTTCATTTCTCTCTTCCTCTTCTCTTTTTCTCTCTCTATATGTGTGTCTATTGAGAGTGTTAGTGTTGGCGTGAATTGAGCAAAGAAGTAAAATAATGAACATTTTACTACTAAACTACGAAGCATTCGAAAAGAAAGTTAAAAAATTAAATAACGACACCAGCGAGTCAATATTTCAATGTAACTCGGCTTTATGTTTGCCGAAGTGTCAGAACTACGACTAAATTACTCCACATGCATTTATGTGAATTATATCGCTGTGATTTGCTACGGTAAGATATTTCTAACTCTTTCTGTTTTTCAATTAGAAAAAATAACTCGTTTTATTTATTAAGTTGAAGAGAATGAACAGTCTGATTAATGCGAATGATTGAGAGAGGAGTGAAATTAATGTTCGATTGTGCTTAGATGACATGTACAAATACACATGAAGAAATTTACAGTAACTTTTGTAGCTTCCCAATTTTACAGGGAGGTTGTTGTTTAAAAGACTTAACCAACTTAAGTCTCTCTCTTTCTCTCTCTCTCCCCGTCTCTCTCTCTATAGATATATATCTATATACATATATGTATATGTATATGTATGTATACACACACTATATAGAAGAGGTAGAGGAAGCACTTATTGGTAGGAAGAAGGAGAAAGAAAATATATGCATGTTTGTGTGTGTCTCTCTCTCTTTCTCTCTCTCTCTCTCTCTCTCTCTCTCTCTCTCTCTCTCTCT
>NC_068981.1:144042257-144043658 GCF_001194135.2 Octopus bimaculoides | reverse complement strand
ATATATATATATATATATATATATATATATATATATATATACTATAAATCTTTTTATCTTAAAAAGTGCATTTTCTCATGAATTCGTTTTTGACTTCTTTGCAATTTGTGTTGAACATTAAGTTTCTGTATGGCTCTCAAGATTTCTACATCTTCATAGATTCTCATTGAGGAGGAATTGATGTTGGCGCTTGTCGAGGTCTCTTTGACCAATATTGTTAGTGTACACAATGAATTCTGAATGTTAAATTTTGGCCGTTAGACATACAAATCATGAGGCAGATGTTTTTGTTTTTAACATCTAGTGTATGTTGTCTGTGTGTTCATTTAAGCACTGTGCTTCCATAATCAATCAGTTATAAAGGGAATTCTGTGAAATATAGAAGTGGTGTTCACTAATGCATTACTATGCAATTTTGCTCTGTTTTGTGTGATATGGTGTGACATTACAATTACTTCGTTGTAAGTGCATGGTAAGTAAACGGAAAAATCATCACACATGATTGCTAAAGACATGGATAGCACTATTGAATAATACATAGTAACGAAATACAATATGCGGTCATCCAAAAATGTCCTAAAGATCTTTAGAATGAAAAACTCTATAAAGTAAGTACTATTTTCATCTTAGACGTAGAATGTGTTTGCCGTTACCAATGTCCCACCAGCAGAAATAATAAAAACCATACTAAATAATATATACAAGCACTAAAGAATATAAGCAATCATAACGCGAGCTAATGTACTGAAGAAATTAGTAATGTCCAGTCCAAAAGACTTACTCAGTCGCTGTCCACAAAGCAAATTATACAACCAATATTAGAGTAGCCATAAATTTCCTCTTTATGGCCCATGTATACGTCGTTCTATATGACCACAATAGAAAACTAAAAGGCATCGGGGATAAAGCTTCTAATGTCAAATAAGTCGGTGTCGAATCTGCAACGCCAAATAGGTGGGGCCAAAATAGTTGTGCCAAGATGTCGCATACTCAATGAATTCATATATTTACGTGTAGACAACGTGTTCATAGAAATGTAGAAGTTAGTTGCAAAATTCCCTACATCAAAAAATATTTAGATTCTTCGTCGCAATCAAAACACTGGAGTAAGAAATTCAGGGAATAAAGATATTAAACTACATGAACTCCCCAATGTGCAATATATGAATCAAATACTTACTAATTATATAATCTACAAAAATATAATAGAAAAGTTTTCTACAAACAGGCGCAGGAGTGGCTGTGTGGTAAGCAGCTTGCTTACCAACCACATAGTTCCGGGTTCAGTCCCACTGTGTGGCACCTTGGGCAAGTGTCTTCTACTATAGCCCCGGGCCAACCAAAGTCTTGTGAATGGATTTGGTAGACGGGAACTGAAAGAAGCCCATCGTACATATATAT
>NC_068981.1:144034695-144042006 GCF_001194135.2 Octopus bimaculoides | reverse complement strand
TATATATATATATATATGTATGTATGCTCGTATGTGTTTGTGTGTCTGTGTTTGTCCCCCCCCCCACCATCGCTTGACAACCGATGATGGTGTGTTTACGTTTCCGTAACTTAACGGTTCGGCCTAAGAGACCGATAGAACAAGTACTAGGCTTACAAAGAATAAGTCCTGGGGTCGATTTGCTCGACTAAAGGCGGTACTCCAGCATGGTCACATTCAAATGACTGAAACAAATAAAAGAGTAAAAGAGTAAACAGCACGAAATGCGCTTCACTAAGCGATAAGCTAACACAACTCTAAGAACACTCGAAGAAAAGTCATGTAAACCTGCGAACAAACTTTCAATGATCCATGTGGTTTATAAATTCGAATGTAGATGCTAATATTGTAAACTTCTCGACTCCAACTATGATAGTGGCTATACGAATACAATATTCCCGTATCCCCACCGACACTTACAACAAAAAACAATTGCGCAGTATCACTGAAATCAGAACTAAATATACATTGAAATAATCCATTGTACTATAAGCACAAGACCTGAAATTTTGAGGGAAGGAGATACTTGATTATATTAACCCCAGTGCTCAACTGGTAGTTATATTATCAACTCTCGAAAGGATGTAAAGCAAAGTCGCCATCGGGAGAATTTGAACTTAGCAGGTAAAGACAGACGAAACGCTGTTAAGCATTTTGTTTGGCGTGCCAAAGATTTAACCAGCTCGCCGCCTCAAACACTGGAATAATAATAATCCTTTCTGCTATGCGCAGAAGCCTAAAATTTCAGTGGTTGAGGTTTGTTGATTATTTCGACCACAGTATTTAACTGGTACGATTTCATCAACCTCGAAAGGATGAAAGGCAAAATTAACCTTGAGGGAATTCGAAGTCAGAACGTAAAGATGGACGGAATGCCGCAGAACATTTTGTCCAGCTTGCTGCTTTATACACTGAAATAATAATAATAATAATAATAATAATAATAATAATAATAAACCTTTCTACTATAGGCACAAGGCCTGAAATCTTTGCGGGGAGGGTACTAGTCGATTACATTTCTCCAGTGTTTCACTGGTACTTAATTTATTGACCTCGAAAGGATGAAAGGCAAAATCGTACTCAACAGAATTTGAACTCAGAACGTAGCAATAGATAAAATGCTGTTGAACATTTTGCCTTCTCTGCTAACGAATCTTCCAATTCGCCGCACTATGTAAGTGTACATAATAACAATGATAATGATAATCTTTTCTACTCTAGGTACAAGTATCGAAATTTAAGTACGCATCTGGTACTTAATTTATCGACCCTGAAAGAATGAATGGCAAAGCCGACCTCGGCGGAATTTGAACTCAGAACGTAAAGACAGACGAAATGCCGTTAAGTAGGTCAACCTTTATGAAGCATAAATATTATCAAAAGCGTTCCATCTATGACCATCTCAGGTTTTGGTTTCAAACGTATCGTATCCAGGATTACATTAACTGGTGTGTGTCCTTTTTTATACAATACTGGAGCATATTTTGAGACGGTGCTATTTCTAGCAGATCTATTAAAAGATTCCTCGTTGAGTAAATCCAATCATTGTTGTTGTTGTTGTTGCTTTTTACTCCCACGAATTTTTTGCTTGACGTGAATTATCATCAAAAGAGTTCCCACCACGATCAAACAGTTTTTTAAATTAGTCTATATCTAGGATTACATTATTCAATATACTTTTTAACTCTTTTGCTCGTTTCAGTCTCTTGACTGCGACCAAGCGGGAGCACCGCCTTAAAGGGTCTATATTCGAACAAATCAACCCCATGACTTATTTGTTGTAAGCCTAGTACTTATTCTATCGGTCTCTCTTTGCCGAATCGCTCTGGTACGGAGACGTAAACACACCAACATCAGTTGTCAAGTGACTGAGGTGGGTGGACAAACACAGACACAAAGACGCACACGCATAAATATATACATATATACATACATACATACATATACGACGGGCTTCTTTCAGTTTCTGTCTATCAATCCACTCACAAGGTTTTGGTCGGCCTGGGGCTATAGTAGAACTACTTTCCTACGGTTCCACGCAGTGTGTCTTTTTTATTTTAAGAGAACAGGAGATCGTGATTTGAGGTAAATTTTAGCTACTTTTTCCAGTCGGTTCATCATTTGCTTTGTTTACAGCGCTGATGAGGACAACAATGAAGATAATTGCACCAGTAATTAAGATGAAGTAATTATCACCCAAACGACCAGCAACTCAACCCCACACAACTACCACCATCACCACCACTAGCACTATCGCTATCACCATCAGAATCATCATCTTCAATATAGTCCTCTTCACCAATCTTTTTTCCTTCATCGCATAATTATAATCATGATAATGAAGATGATATTGTTCATAATTATCATAATAATGAACATCATTATTAACCCCATCTTCCTTCAAATCCTTCTTTTCATCATCATCATCATCATCATCATCATCATCATCATCATCATCATCATCATCATCATCATCATCATCATCATCATCATCGATGTCATCGTCGACGTCGTCGTCAACATCATCATCATCGTCGTCGTCATCATCATCATCAATGTTGTCGTCATCATCATCATAAATGTCATCATCATCATTGTCGTCGTCGTCGTCGTCATCAAAGTAACCATGTTCCGCATGAGTGCCAGCATCAACCCCCAGCCCCAGCAACTGCAAAAACTCTTCATTCCCTGAGAGTAGGTCTTCTCAACGATGTAAATACAACACGTAATGTTTCATTTCCTTGAACTGATTCCACTGGCAAATTCATTAAAATGTCTAATGCCAAGACACGATACGTTAACTTCTTCCATTAGGGCAGGCATTAATAGATAATAGCACATTATCACCTTTAACAATAATAACAGCAAAAACGAATCGATAAGGGAACCTTTTCGAAGATATTAGATATTAGAAATAGGAACAAGGTATTATCTCACACACATTACAGATTATCGTTTAAAAAAATAGGTGTTCTGATATATTAGACGATATAATCTTGGAAAGACGTTTGAGCACATTTGAAAATAGGATTGCGTGAAATGTTGTAGGCAGATAATGTCCCAGAGCCCCTTATGCATGTGTGCGTATGTGTGTTTAACGACCAAGCTAAAGCACCGCCTTGAAGAGCTGTAGTGGAATGAATCGACCCCAGTACGTATTCCGAAGCTTGGCGCTTATTCTATCATTAGCTTTTGCCGAACTGCTACGTCAGGAGATGTAAATGAACACACACACACACACACACACACACACACACACACACACACAGACACATGTTGGGACTGAAACCAAAATCACGTGGTTGCACAGCAAGATTCTTAACTACACTGCCATACCAGCGCCTAAGCATGGTTATATATATGTGTGAGAGCCGGCGCAGGCGTAGATGTGAGGTAAGAAGCTTGTTTCCGAACCACACGGTTCTGGGTTCAGTCCCACTGCGTGACACCTTGGGCAAGTGTCTTCTGCTATAGCTTCGGGTCGACCAAAGCCTTGTGAGTGGATTTGGTAGACGTAAACTGAAGGAAGCCCGTTGTATACATATATGTATATGTTTATGTGTCTGTGTTTGTACCCCCACCATCACCTGACAACCGATGCTGGTGTGTTTACGTCACTGTAACTTAGCGATTCGGCAAAAGACACGATAGAATAAGTACTAGGCTTACAAAGAATAAGTCCTGGGTCAATGTGTTCGACTAAAGGTGGTGCTCCAGCATGGCCGCAGTCAAATAACTGAAACAAGTAAAAGAGTATATATATATATATATATATATATATATATATAAATACACGGTGTGTTTACGTTGAGTGTATGTGGTCGATAATATATATATTATCGACCACATACACTCAGCGTAAACACACCGTGTATTTGCCGGTAGGCTGCGATTTGGAGCTGTGTAGATTACTCACTCAAAGCACCGGGTGTTAAAACATGTAAAATTCAAGAACCAGTGTGACAACCCATCCCATATCCCATTCAGGAGTGATGGACATTGATGTTTCAACATCACGTGCCCGAACCGAATCTGAAGAGAATCGTACTGCCAGTCCACGGCTTATGTGCATATTGTGTGAAGACTATGTGCTTGTATGCCCGGACAGTGCGCACGTAAGAATAAATATAAATATAAAATAGAAGTACATATACATAACGTATATGAAACGAGTATTTGCCGTTAGGCTGTGATTTGACATGATGGAGAATATTCTCTCAAAGCGGCTGGTGTTAAAACATCCAAGAATAAAATGCTCTAAATTAAATGCTCAAGTGACGTTTAATTAAATGCTCAAGTGACGTTTTGCTTGTCCATTTTCTGTTCCTAAAACACACACACACACACACACACACACACACACACATTTATATGTATACTCTCTCTCACGCACACATGCATATATATATATATATATATATATATATATACTTTATACATTGTTTCTTCCTAAAACGAAAACTAGGAATAAAAGTTTTTAAATCAATTTAAACTCACTTTGAATGTGCATTTTATTCCTTCGACAACATTTAGAAACCATCAGGTGTCGAAGTGCATTCATAGATAAAGATTTTATACACAAGGCAGCTAATAACCGTGAGAGTTGAAAAAAGCTCCACGGAAAACATTCTCTGACAGATGACCAACGATACACACTCACTGAAGTTACACGCCTTCTAAGACAACAGGTGAGCCTTGCAACGATTTTGCCATCTGGTCAAGAATAGCTATGTCGTCAGAAAGCTTCGAACTGACAGTAGCGTAGATAACCAACGAAGTGTATCTTGGATCAAGACCAGTGTGGTCGCTCTCGCTTCACTTTGAAAGGCGTGCCGCTTATGGAAACGAGGAATAGGAAATAATAACAGACTGATGTGTAAAAGAAATGAGAATTTAGGCAAAACATTGAAGTGCAATAAACGACGCAGACTCTGGAAGTAACATGAACATATCACCAACATTATAGGAAGCTGAAAGAAAATGTTATAATGATTACATCTATCTATGAAGCATGATACGATGATGAAAATACAATGCAATGTAGATAATCCAGAAGATAGTAGCATAATAATATGAAGAGCATTCTTACTCGTAGTAGAAAAGAACATTATTTATTTATTTATGAGCCCTTTTCAAGCCTAGCCAGGCTCATGGGCCCGGTTTCTCGGTTTCTATGGCGTATGTGTTCCCCACCAGCTGGACAGGACGCCAGTCCATCGCAGCGTTACTCAAGAAACAAGAAGAAAGAGTGAAAGAAATTTGAGGCGAAAGAGTACAACAGGGGTCGCCCCCCCCCACTGCCGGAGCCTTGTGGAGCTTTAGGTGTTTTTGCTCAATAAACACACACAACGCCCGGTCTGGGAGTCGAAACCGCGATCCTCCGACCGCGAGTCCGCTGCCCTAACCACTGGGCCATTGCGACTCCAGAAAAGAACATTGATGAAAAAATATTCCCGTCAACACCCCCAATAAAATATAGAAATAACAAACCAGACATAATGACCTAATTCGAGAAAAAATATATCAGTATAATAGTGGGAAATCAGTTGCTCAACAGAAATAACATAATGTACAACCTATGCATTTCTATATTGAACTTATCCAAAATATGCAGCTATTACAGCCGAACAAGATTTAGATTTATACCTGTAATTATTGGGAATTTTACATTTGTAACTAACTGCCTCAGAAAACCACGCTGAGAAGCCGTACTTTACGAAACTAGAAAAACATGGTTAATTACAACATTATAGACAAAATGTTATTTTACTAAATTGTGAAATTATGTAAAAAATTTCCTAAGCTGAGCTGAAATAAGCGTATATACACATGCATGGACATAGGTATATGTGCACATGCAAAAATCTGAACGTTGATTCACATATGCAACGCCATTCATGCTTACTCACATATGTCTTTTATCTTTTATATTTTACTGGTTTCAGCCATTAGACTACGGCCATACTGAGGCACCATCTTGAAGAATTTTAATGGAACAAATCGACCCCAGTACTTATGTTTTTTAAAGTCTTGTACTTATGCGATCAGAATACTTTTGCCGAATCGCTAAGTAACGGGGATCTAAACACGCAAAATTCGGTTTTCAATCGGTAGTGGTGGGACAGACACATAGGCACACACGCGCGCACACACTCACAGGCACAGACACAACACAAACACACACACGCACACACACACATACATACACGCACACACGACGGGCGCCTTTCAGTTTCCGTCTACCAAATCTACTCATAAGTCTTTGGTCGGCCCGAGGCTATAGACACTTGCCCAAGGTGCCACGCAAGAAGACTGAATCCAGTTGTGAAACAACTTTTTGCCACACAGCCAGGTCTGCACCTATAGAGATACAAAATGGATCTCAGTCGGTTTCGAAGACGCGTGCTCAAACATTCAATCAACTGAGCTACTTGCCAACTAAATTAGTTTATTTCTTTACTGCCCACAAGGGGCTACGCACAGAGGGGACAACCAAGGAAAGACAAACGGATTAAGTCGATTATATCGACCCCAGTGCGTAATTGGTACTCATTTAATTGACCCCGAAAGGATGAAAGGCAAAGTCGGCCTCGGCGGAATTCGAACTCCGAACGTCGCGGCAGACGAAATACCGCTAAGCATTTCGCACGCCGCGTTAACGTTTCTGCCAGCTCGCCGCCTTAGCTAAATTAGTTTCTAAAGGGCTGAATATTTCACAAACACAATCTTTGGTTTAATGTTCGTCAGTATCAGTGTGACACAATGTGTGACAAGACAGGCACCTTTAATTACGAGTAAAAATCTATCTAACGATCCTCCATGTATATTCCGTTTATCCAGTTTTACTCACACGACTTGGGTCCACCCGAAGCTATGGTAACTGATATAGCTGAGTAAGATTCCACATAGCGGAATCGAAATAGGAACCTACGACTGAAAAACAAACTCCTAAACTATTTGTCCATGCTGTGTCCATGTAAAAATACAAGCATAAATAGATACATGCATACATTTGTATGTACATGTATCCTCAGTCCATCCATCATCTATGCATGCATATATATATATAATCATGCGGACATCGATCCATATATTCGTGCATATATAGGTACACACACACATATGTACACACACACACACACACACACACACACACACACAAATATATATATGTATATGTATATATGTATAAATACACAGATACACAGACATATATATGTATTTATATATACATACACACACATATATATATATATATATATATATATATAT